>NC_041388.1:90279899-90305515 GCF_002162155.2 Triticum dicoccoides
ACGTGAGCGTTGCTGCACCAACGCGCATCATCATGTCGCGCACTGTTGAGATGGAGGAAGCGGAGGAGGTGCTCAGCCGGGCGATGGTGGCCACCATCACCGGGACTCGTCCCCAGGTGTCCGCCGACGACGTTGCTGAGCTCCTCTACTCCACGTTCGGTTTTGAAGAAGGCGACTTCACCACCCACCTCCACAAGCCGGAAGATTTCCTGATCATCTTCGGCTCCCGCGCCTCCAAGGACCGCATGAACGGCGACCACTACATTCGCTGCCCGCGCTTCTCACTGTCGCTTCGCCCCTGGTGCAAGCTTGCCCACGCCGGCTCCGGTGGGTTCGAATACTGCGTCGAGCTCGAGCTCCGCGGCATCCCCGCCCATGCCTGGCACTTAGCGACGGCGGAGCACATCCTCGGGACCGGGGTCTGGATTGAGCGCCTCCATCCGTAGACACGCTCCCGCGCCGACCTGGCCACGTTCCGCCTCTCTGGTCGCGCGCACGACCCTGCCAACATCCGCCGCGCTGCGACACTGGAGATCGTCGAGGTCGCTCCGGGACGCACCGCCTCCTCCGCCCCCACGGTCACCACCCTCACGTACCCCATCACCATCGCCCTTGCCCGATCCGACGTCGACCGAGCTCGCGCCCCCTCTGGTCATGCAGCTCGCCCAGATGGCGCGGGTGACAGGCGCGCGGCGGCTGATGGCGACGACGATGCCGGCCAGGGCCCCGGACGAGGCTGTTCGCGTCGCCGCGGCCGCAAGCGCCGCCGCACTGCCGCTGCCCCGGAGGGACGTGCCGACGGCATGACTGTCGACGCTGCCGGCTGGACGCACCCCCGTGGCCAGCACCGCGCTGACGGCCTAGCCGTCGCCGATCGCTGGTCCGGAGTCTGCAACGCCGTGCGCGCAGACACGCCACCGCCCGTACCGTCGCCGGCCCGATGTATGGACGCCTGGCCCACCGCCTGCACCCAGGGCCACCCCTCTCGTCACAAAGCTAAAAGAGGAAAGAGGGGAGGAAAGTAAAAGCGTGAAAGAAAGGAGGCTGCGCTCACCAAGGCTGCGGCGGCAGCAGATCCCAGGCCGACAGGATCGCCTCAGCGGGAGTCCGTGCATGCCCCCCCCCCTGCTGGCCCCTATCCACTGGTGCCAACTCCCCCGACAAGATCGCCTCAGCAGGGGGACACGCATGTCGCTGCCCCATCTGGCCCCCAACTGCTGGCGCCAACCCCACCCCCCACCTCTGACGCCGGGCCAGACGCGGCCCCGTCGCATGCGTCGCCTAGCGACCGGGTGGGCACGGCGACTGTTGTTGAGCCCACATGCAGTGCGGTCCTGGACACCCAACCAATGGTGCCGCCCGTCGACACAGTGGATGATGATCCTTTGTCGGGACAAGATGTCAGTTCGTGCACATCAGCGCCTACGGCCGCCGCACCACATGCTGATCTATCCGCGCGGGCGGACGCACGGGACTTCCAACCTGGTGCCGCCCAGCCGCCAACCCATGGCCAGCTGATTGCTCCGACTGCTGATGCGCCTGATGGCCAGCCCGCAAGCCCTGAAGCGGCCCACACACAACTGCAGATCCTTCAAAGACCCCAAAACCTGGACTCTCCCAGGCCACCGCCCTCCGGCCCTCTAGCTGACGGCCCATTGGATGAAGATGCAGTCCAGACGCCAACGCCGACCATCAGAAGTGCGACACGCTTCGCGTCCCCCCCTGTCACGCTCCGCCGCAGCCGCCCGCGTGCCCCCTCGACAAGCTCTTGGACCCTTGGCGACTTTCTCGCCGCGGCCACCAGGCAGCTCAGCTCGGTCCTCCCCGCTCCGGGCCGTAAACCGAGAAGGCAGCCGCCGAGCTTCGCCCAACCTCGGCGCGGGCGCTCGGCCACCGTGGCCAAGACGAAGACCGGGGCACCGTCGACTGTCGCACGCCGCACACAGGTGCAAATACTGCGCACGCTCGGCATCGTTGACGCGGATCAGGCGATCACCCCGGAGGCCATGAAAGCTTATGATGACATCTTTGCCGCGCCGATTCCCAAGACGGTCCTTGCGGCCATTGCGGCACTAGTTGGGCGCGAGCTTCCCGCCGACCCCTCTGTCGCACCGGTTACTACGGTCATCGCTGGCAGGCCCATCGAGGCCTAGCTGTGCGCTTGTACCCCCTGTGTCGATCATGCTTTTATGGATCATGGACCGAAGATTATCGTCTGGAATGTGCGCGGACTAAACACCCGCGCTAGGCGCACCGCCATTCGCTCGCTGATCGTGTCTACCGACGCATCGATCGTCTGCTTCCAGGAAACCAAGATGGAATTCATCCACATGTCCACTGTCCTCGAAACGCTTGGTTCGGACTTTGATGACTATGTTTATCTGCCGGCGATTGGCACTCGCGGTGGTATCCTGCTGGCCTGGAAGAGCAGGATGGTGACTGTTGACAATCACATGTTCAGCCCCAACACGCTCACCACCCAGGTTTCGAAGACAAGAACAACGGGAATATTAACAGACGCATGATGGGGCGCTTCCGTCGTGTTATCAACGACCTCGCGCTTAAGGAGGTTTACCTCAACGGTCGACGATACACATGGTCAAATGAGCAGACCCCGCCCACGTTGGTTCACCTCGACAGAGTCCTTTGCACCGCGGATTGGGAGGAGCGGCACGGCGAGTGCCACCTGCGCTGCCTTGCCTCGGTTGTTTCCGATCACAGCCCGCTCATGCTGGACTGCTCGCCCTCGCCCCCGGTGCACCGGCGCTTCCAATTCGAGGAATACCGGACGCGCATTGCCGGCTTCCAAGACGTGGTTGCAGCTGCTTGGTTTTCGGTGGACGACCCGAGCCCGTTCCGCCGCATAATGCGGCGCATGAAGGCCACCGCACGCAGACTCACGAGCTGGAGCGCTCGCGCCGTGGGCAACATCCGCGACCAGCTCGCGATCTCGCGCGAGCTGCTCCTGCGTCTTGACTCGGCCCAGGAGCTTCGTCAGCTCACGCCCCACGAGGACTGGCTCCGCCGACAGATCAAGCTGTCATACCTTGGCCTCGCTTCGCTCGAGCGAACCCTGGCTCGACAACGCGCGCGCATCTCTTCTCTCAAAGACGGGGACGCTAACACATCCTTCTTCCATCGCCAGTGCACTTATCGCAAGCAAAAGAACAGGATCCACTCCCTGTCGTTGACGGCGTCGTGCTCACCGACCAGACTGACATGGCTGCGGCGGCCTTCGCGCATTACGATTCTCTGCTCGGGACCGATCGACCTCGAGATTGCGCCCTTGACCTGCAGCATCTCATCGAGCCGGCCGCCCTTGACGACCTGGAGGCCCCATTCACTGAAGACGAGATTTGGCAAGCCATCAAACGCCTGCCGGCGCGCAAGGCGCCCGGCCCGGACGGCTTTACCGCGGAGTTCCTTCGATCCTGCTGGCCCGTCGTCAAGCACGACTTCGTCTGCGCCTTCCAGCAGCTTCATTCGCTCCGTGGACGAGGATTCAGTTATCTGAACCAAGCGCTGCTCACACTCATCCCAAAGCGCGCCGACGCTGCCAGCCTGTTCGACTACAGGCCCATCAGCCTCATCCACCTCGTCGCCAAGATCTTCGCGAAGGTGCTGTCTCTCCGCCTCGCGCCCAAGCTCAATGACTTGATCAGTCCCATCCAGAACGCCTTCATCCCCGGACGCAGCCTCCACGACAACTTCTTGATCGTGCGACAGTCGGCGCGCCTCCTCCACCAGCTGGGAGCTCCGCGCATCCTCCTCAAGCTTGATCTCACCCGCGCCTTCGACTCTGTCTCATGGCCCTTCCTCTTCGAGGCCCTGCGTCGATATGGGTTCGGTGATCGCTTCCTTGGCTGGATTGCCATCCTGCTGTCGTCGGCCAGCACCCGAGTCCTCCTAAATGGCGCGCCTGGCCCGGCGATCTCGCATCGATGTGGACTCCGCCAGGGCGACCCGGTGTCACCGCAGCTCTTTGTGCTTGCTGTCGACACGTTGGGGCGCTTGTTTCGCCGGGCTGCTGAGCTCAACATCCTGCAACAGCTGCACCCCCGTCGTGCGATCCCCATCATCTCGCTTTATGCCGACGACGTCATCCTCTTCTGCCACCCCTCACCTAGCGACACGTTGGCGGTCAGAGAGATTCTGCAGCTTTTTGGCAGAGCTTCAGGCCTGCGGATAAATTTTCAGAAGAGCACGGCCACGATGATTCGTTGCGTAGCCGAGGAGGTCGCTCCGGCCATCACGACGCTGGGATGCCCCATCGCGCAGTTCCCCATCACCTACCTGGGTATCCCCCTCACCTTGCGACGCCCGACTGCTGCCCAACTGCAACCCGTCGTCGACAAGACTGCCGGGAAGCTGCCCACTTGGAAGGCGCACCTCATGAACAAGGCTGGACGCCTCGCCTTTGTCAAATCCGTGCTCTGTGCAATTCCCCTGCATCAACTCCTTGTGCTCGCGCCGCCGAAGAAAGTCCTCAAACTCCTTGAGAAGATCCAGAGAGGCTTCCTCTGGGCTGGCCGCACCGAGGCTCAAAATGGCAACTGCCACGTGAACTGGCGCCGCGTCTGTCGCCCCACACACCTAGGCGGCCTCGGCATTCATGACCTGGAGCGCACGGGCCTTGCCTTGCGCACCAGATGGCTCTGGTTCGCGCGCACAGACGGAAACAGGGCCTGGGCTGGCCTCGATCTGCAGTTCTCCAGTGAGGAACGTGCATTCTTCTTTGCGTCCACCTCCATGGTCCTTGGCGATGGTCGGCGAGCATTGTTCTGGGAAGACCGATGGATCAACGGGCAATCCATCTCTGAGATCGCCCCCCAGCTATATGCCCTCATCCCCAAGCGCCGCCGCAAAATAAGAACAGTGGCCGATGGCCTCCAGGCGCACACATGGGCATCAGACATCCATGGCGCCCTTGGCATCCAAGAGATTGGCCAATACTTGCTAACCTGGAGGGCCATTGAGAATATCACTCTCTCTGGTGATCCAGACCAGCTCCATTGGAAGTGGAATGCTGCTGGCACATACACCGCCCAGTCCGCGTACCTAGCCACCTTCCATGGCTCTACTTCCTGCCCGGCATGGAAACTTAATTGGAAAGGCTGGGCCCCCCCGCGAGTGAAGTTCTTCCACTGGCTCGCTAGCTTGGGACGCTGCTGGACAGCTGATCGTCTCCCTCGCCGCGGACTGCCGCACCCTCCTCGCTGCCCGCTATGTGATCATATGCCGGAATCGATGAACCACCTGATCATGGACTGCCCCTTCACCAAGCAGATTTGGCACGACATCCTGTCTTGGCTGCACCTCCCTTGCAGTGCGCCTAATGGTGAAAACTCCCTGTCGACCTGGTGGCACACGGCGCGCCAGACCACACCCAAGCTGATGCACAAAGGACTAACATCCGCGACGCTGCTGATCCCTTGGATGACCTGGAAGCATCGCAACGATTGTGTCTTCAATGCAGCCACCCCTTCGACTAGCGTCTTGGTTGCAAAGATCAAAGAAGAAGCTGCGCTCTGGGCGACCGCGGGTGCTCGAGGCCTGCGTGTCATCCTCCCACAGACCTGGGATGTACACTGAAGTTATTTTGTGTTTCTCGCCTGTAATGGTGCCTCCTAGGAGGATGTAACAAACTATCTCTCTCTTTGCAATTTAATGAAACGCAAAAGCCTTTTTGCGTTTTCTCAAAAATAAGATCCTCTGTTATTTACAAAGAAACAAAAATCTAATAGATTTGTCATTGATTTCATAGGGTCGTAAAGTTAACCAGTGCCACAATAATATATACAAATCTAGATAGAGCCAAAACTCGAAACTTCTTGACAGGTATGGAACACTATCTTTCACTCTTATTTATCAACTAATGAATCATGACGCATGTTTATTTTTGAGTCATATCAGTTATAATGGAGCCATATTTTAATTATTTACGTCTCTCAACATCTTTAGATTGCTAACTTTGAGCTTTTGGGTAAAACTTTTAGGATTTCACTTTAACGACCATAGCTATAATAGATCTGTTACTAGAAAATATCCAATGGTCATGTGGTGATTGTCGCAAACTAAATACAAAGGAGACTGACAAGTATATTTACTGCAACGGTTGCGGTTATATACAGAAATTATAACAACCCAGTAAGCATATTCTACTGACTTGAATATGAAATTTCCTACTCCCTATGATCCATTTTAATTGTCACTGTACAAAGTTGTGCTAAGTCAGCGACAATTAATATGGATCGAAGGGAGAATTATATTTACTCTGCACTATGATATGGAAAAGTTGTTGGACTCATCAGATGGAAAATCTGAAGAAGCGCTAGAGGGTACATAATAAATATGTTGAAAGTAAGGCAAACCATTTACGTTATTGAGATAGAGAAATAATACTTCAAATCAGTCGATACAATTAGGGCTATCAAATATGCACTTTTGTGAGTTTCATGTTCTTGGTAAGCACTCTTTTTCCTACATACTTTGAGTTGAAGACGGCCATGAGAAAAGCTCCAGTACTATGGGCATCGCCTATAATAGGTGCGATTCTTTGCACATCAATCAAGACACATGAACTAAATTTCATCTAACAAATGTAACCCGTCTTGCTTTGGTTTAATACACATATCAGTAATATAACTTGCTAATATGGTAACAACAAATAAAAATAACATACTTTTATCCAACTAGACAGGGGAAACATACCTATGAAGAATAAGCCGATGTGGAGGGATGTAGGAATGATGCAAAGTTGTAGCACACATTACATAGGTGGAAGCCGAAAGCAGTAGCAACTAGGAAGCCCACAACTTGCCTTCGCGTTTGACTCCCTACAAATGGAAAGAGATCAATCAATTCTAATGCAGATTACCATTTTCTGACACCGCTATCATGTATATACATGTTAACAGGCACATAGAAGACAATCAGCATAACAAAGATTGGCTTATACATAGTAGATGGATACAATGGATTTACCTTTTAATATACAAAACTTCATATAATTGCTACGAATGTGTTCAAGAGACAATAATCAAAACTGGACAAAATATCAAATAAAAAATATAAGTCTCATTCCCTAAAAAATGTAATACACATCAATGACAAGTAAAATTACTCTATAATTTATATCCTATAAATGATACTCAGTTACATGAATAACAACAGAATGTACGAGGTTATCATCTAAATTGTAATTTAACAAAATAACTAAGTAACTCAACGTTACCTCTGAATCACTTAACATTTATATCAACTAAGTAAATCAACTAATAAATTACATATATACTGCTAGGAGAGAGGATGAGGATGGGAGAGTAGTAAGACATTGATATACTTATCCCTACCCCAAGGTAAAATTTCTCGGACGTGTTGACTGGTTCACCAGAATAAAGATAATTAGCTTAAAAAATCCCACAACAATTAGAAACATCTGGCCTTTAATTATGTGTGCTTATTTCCAATCAACAAAGTACAACCGTTAGATATTTATAAACAAGGTGGCCCCGTAACATGAGATCACAACAGATTGGACCCATAATGTTGCAAGCAGGGTAAATTTCTCGGACGTGAGATCGTAACAAGTTCGGACCTCTACACTCAATCTCACGATCCCAATAAGCTGGACATCAACTCTAAAAAAACAGGCTGGACCATCCCACAAGCGATCAAACCATCCCATAATAAAAAAAAATTGGCACGTACAGGGTAAAATCTCTCAATAACCAAACATGGCCAAACTCCACAATCCTCCCCACAAAAATGTAGAGATGCAATCTCTCCAAACAAATCCAAACTCTCAAAAAATGCAGAGAGATCCCACAACTTTCCTCCGCGTTTGACTCTACAAATGCAAAGAGATCAATTACATGCTAATGCAGATTACCATTTTCTGACACCTCTCATGTATATACATGTTAACAAGTGCAGAGAAGACAATGAGCATAACAAAGATTGGCATACGTAGTAGATGGATACAATGGATTTACCTTTCAATATAGAAAACTTCATATAATTGCTACGGATGTGTTGAATAGACAACAATCAAAATTGGACAGAATATCAAAAACAAAATAATATAAGTTTCATTCCCTAAAAAATGCAATACACATCAATGACAAGTAACTCAACGTTACCTCTGAATTACTTAACATTTACAACTAATAAAGTACATATATACTGCTAGGACAGAGGAGGAGGATGGAGAGTAGTATAAGACATTCATATACTTATCCCTACCCATCTCTGCCACGAACGGCAAGGAACAAGATGGTCGTTCAATCGGACGACATAGCTCATGGTCCCAGCGCCACGAACAGGAGAGCAATCTCTTATACTCTCCCATGGCCTCCCGGCGACCGCTTTTGCCTCTGCAGATCAGCAACGGCGAGATGCGGTCTCGCTGCTGGGCGCCGCAGAATCCGCGTGCGGCTGGAGCACTCGGTCAGATCTAGACTCCAAAAGAATCTCCTTCCCAGATTTGCTTTGGTGATCCATGGGCAGGCCTCAAGATTTGGTGAAGCCGCTCCCTTCCCCATTCCCCTCTCAGAGCTGCCAGAGGAGAGAAAAGGGGATTTACCCTCTCAAAGAAGAGATGTAAATTCTGTAAGGAAAACAAGGTTGTACACGTGTGCTGGGATGGTAGCACGTTTTTTTCCAGGTGAAATAATGTACAAGGTCCATACAATCAAACACTGCAAACTCCAATGCCTCTAAAGACCCTGAACCTATTAAGTCATGGTTCTACCTTCTAGACGAGCAAACTTAGCTAGACTATCATTAACCTTATTTTGACTATGATTGATATGAGTAATACAAGAATCACGAAGAGACATAAGGTAATGGATCTCCTTAATGAGCGACGCGTAAACAGATCTGTCCACCTCCTTAGCCTGTATCAGCTTCACTGCAACAATGGAATCCATCTCGATCATAATAGGCAGGACACTCCTCTGAATAGCAAATGACAAACCCTTCATGCAAGCACACAATTCAGCTTCTAGGGCTTCGCGATAGGCAACTGTAGCTTCTGTGGAGTGAAAACGAATATATTTTGGGTATAGTATTAGCTATAGAATATATTGTCCCTCAGAAAAACTATAAAAGATATTGTATTTCGTAATAAAAACTATAGAATATATTTTGAAAAAAAACTATAGAATATATTTCGCATGAAATAACTTTTTCTTGGACAAAACAACTACTATTACTTACAATATTTTGTACTCCCTGATGGATTACAACCATGTAGTTCAAAAAATGAAGAATAAAAATGCTACAAAACTAAAATAAAAGATGAAGGTACTTATTTCTTCAATACAAAAGTACTGGCGATAACTCACAAAGAACCATATAAAGCGGGAGAACGCGTAAAGAGGAGCTCAATTGAGAACAATTAACTTTGTTGCAATGTCGAATAAAGAAATGCAAGTATACATGAGTAATAATAATGATAATAATAATAATATCATTTATTTTAAATATATCATTCTAGCCGCGCAATTTGTGCGGGTGGACCCGCTAGTCATTTCAATAAAATAAAACCACCGTCATGCTCTAGAAGGATATAAGTGAAGCACTATAGAAAATGACAAACTACTCCGAAAGATAGAAGTGAAGATCAATGAGTAGTCGAATAATTATGCAACTATGTGAAGACTCTCTAACATTTAAGAATTTTAGATCTTGGTATTTTATTCAAATAGCAAGCAAAACAAAATAAAATAAAATAACGCTCCAAGCAAAACACATATCATGTGGCGAATAAAAATATAGCTCAAAGTAAAGTTGCCGATGAACGAAGACGAAAGAGGGGATGCCTTACGGGGCATCCCCAAGCTTAGGCTTTTGGTTGTCCTTGAATATTACCTTTGGGTGCCTTGGGCATCCACAAGCTTAGGCTCTTACCACTCCTTATTCCATAGTCCACCGAATCTTTACCCAAAACATGAAACTTCACAACACAAAACTTAACAGAAAACTCGTAAGCTCCGTTAGCGAAAGAAAACAAAACACCACTTCAAGGTACTGTAATGAACTCATTCTTTATTTATATTGGTGTTAAACCTACTGTATTCCAACTTATCTATGGTTTATAAACTGTTTTACTAGCCATAGATTCATCAAAATAAGTAAACAACACATGAAAAAACAGAATCTGTCAAAAACAGAACAGTCTGTACTAATCTGTAACTAACGCAAACTTCTGGCACCCAAAAAATTCTAAAATAAATTGATGGACTTGAGGAATTTATCTATTAATCATCTTCAAAAAGAATTAACTAAATAGCACTCTCCAAAAAAAATGGCAGCAATTCTCGTGAGCGCTAAAGTTTCTATTTTTTACAGCAAGATCAACAAGACTTTCCCCAAGTCTTCCCAATGGTTCTACTTGGCACAAACACTAATTAAAAGCATAAACCACATATAAACAGAGTCTAGATGAATTATTTATTACTAAACAGGAACAAAAAGTAAGAAACGAAAATAAAATTGGGTTGCCTCCCAACAAGCGCTATCGTTTAACGCCCCTAGCTAGGCATGATGATTTCAATGATGCTCACATAAAAGATAAGAATTGTAACATAAGGAGAGCATCATGAAGAATATGACTAGCACATTTAAGTCTAACTCACTTCCTATGCATAGGGATTTTTTGAGCAAACAACTTGTGGGAACAAGAATCAACTTGCATAGGAAGGTAAAACAAGGATAACTTCAAGATTTTCAACACATAGAGAGGAAACTTGATATTATTGCAATTCCTACAAGCATATGTTCCTCCCTCATAATAATTTTCAATAGCATCATGAATGAATTCAACAATATAACCATCACATAGAGCATTCTTATCATGATCTACAAGCATAGAAAATTTACTACTCCCCACATAAGCAAAATTCTTCTCATTCGAAATAGTGGGAGTATCATAAAAAACTCGAATACTATAAATTGTTTCCACATTAAAAGTGTAATGTTCAGAAAAAGGGTAATCATAATCATGACAAGTTTTATAAATATAATCATCTCTACTTTTTATAACATAAGTGTCATCACAATAATCATCATAAGTAGCAATTTTATTCTCATCATAATCGATTAAAACCTCTTCCAAGACAGTGGAATCATTACTAAATAAAGTCATGACCTCTCCAAATCCACTTTCATAATTATCACAATAAGATTCAACATCCTCCAAAATAGTGGGATCATTACTTCCTAAAGTTGACACTCTTCCAAACCCACTTTCATCAATATAATCATCATAAGTAGGAGGCATGCTATCATCATTATAAATTTGCATATCAAAACATGGGAGACTAAAAATATCATATCCATTAAACGTAGCATCCCCAAGCTTGGACAAACATTAATTGCAGCAAATATATTCTCAAACATGTCATTCTCATCAAACATAGCATCCCCAAGCTTGGGCCTTTTCATATCATAAGCATAATCACTCTCATCATTAATAGTATGGATAGCACCAATAGTATAGCAATTATCATCATCACAATGAGTAATAGGAGCAACATTATTTGGGAGAGATACCTTTCTACCTTTGCTTCTCCGTCTTTTCTTTTTCTTCTTCACATCATGTGTGGGTTCAACCCTCTTTTTGGAGCTCCTTATTAATGAGATTGGTTGAATAGAAGGCTCCTCCTCGTTACCTGATTCATCATAAGAAATAATAGGAGGATATTGGGAAGTCTCTTCCCTTTCATTAGTATTCTCTTCATCTTCTATTAGTTTTATTTTCTTTATGTAATTGGCAATACAAGGATTTTCAATACAATTCACCGCACAATACAAATAAATTTCCTCTAGATTAAAATCAAGAAGTTTATCACGGGCAAATACTGGAAGATAGTTAGTTATACGTTTCATTTCTTCATAACCCATAAGCAAACTAAGTTCATTATGATGTGCAAGGGAAATCAAGTCATCACAATTTTTGAAAATGATTAGATCATGAAACAATTTGCATCGGATGGTTAAATGACCACGTTCATTGCAAAGTTCATAGGTATGGCTAAGAAAATTTAAATTTTCAGCACAAACATCTAGCCTTTCTTACAACCATTTAGTTTCTAAGTACTTATGCCTCTAGCAAAATCTATCTTCCCTAATTGGTGTGTACTTGCAAACTCTATGCACTCCACAAAAATCGACAAGCTTATAAGAGACATTCTCATCATGACTAGAGCAATCATCATTAGTACTATGGATATTCAAACAGTTCATACTAATAACATTGCAATCATGCTCATTATTCAAAGATTTAGTGCCAAACATTTTAATGCATTCTTCTTCTAACACTTTGGCACAATTTTCCTTTCCATCATACTCACGAAAGATATTAAAAAGATGAAGCGTATGAGGCAAACTCAATTCCATTTTTTTGTAGTTTTCTTTTATAAACTAAACTAGTGCTAAAACAAGAAACAAAAAGATTCGATTGCAAGATCTAAAGATATACCTTCAAGCGCTAACCTCCCCGGCAACGGCGCCAGAAAAGAGCTTGATGTCTACTACCCAACCATCTTCTTGTAGACGTTGTTGGGCCTCCAAGTGCAGAGGTTTGTAGTACAGTAGAAAATTTCCCTCAAGTGGATGACCTAAGGTTTATCAATCCGTAGGAGGCGTAGGATGAAGATGGTCTCTCTCAAGCAACCCTGCAACCAAATAACAAAGAGTCTCTTGTGTCCCCAACACACCCAATACAATGGTAAATTGTATAGGTGCACTAGTTCGGCGAAGAGATGGTGATACAAGTGGTATATGGATGGTAGATAAAGGTTTTTGTAATCTGAAAATATAAAAATAGCAAGGTAACTAATGATAAAAGTGAGCACAAACGGTATTGCAATGCGTTGAAACAAGGCCTAGGGTTCATACTTTCACTAGTGCAAGTTCCCTCAACAATAATAACATAATTGGATCACATAACTATCCCTTAAGATGCAAAAAATAGTCACTCCAAAGTCACTAATAGCGGAGAACAAACGAAGAGATTATGGTAGGGTACGAAACCACCTCAAAGTTATCCTTTCTGATCGTTCTATTCAAGAGTCCGTAGTAAAATAACATGAAGCTATTCTTTCCGTTCGATCTATCATAGAGTTCGTACTAGAATAACACCTTAAGACACAAATCAACCAAAACCCTAATGTCACCTAGATACTCCAATGTCACCTCAAGTGTCCGTGGGTATGATTATACGATATGCATCACACAATCTCAGATTCATCTATTCAAACCAACACAAAGAACTTCAAAGAGTGCCCCAAAGATTCTACCAGAGAGTCAAGACGAAAATGTGTGCCAACCCCTATGCATAGGTTCATGGGCGGAACCCGCAAGTTGATCACCAAAACATACGTCAAGTGGATCAATAGAATACCCCATTGTCACCACGGGTATCCCACGCAAGACATACATCAAGTGTTCTCAAATCCTTAAAGACTCAATCCGATAAGATAACTTCAAAGGGAAAACTCAATCCATTACAAGAGAGTAGAGGGGGAGAAACATCATAAGATCCAACTATAATAGCAAAGCTCATGATACATCAAGATCGTACCACCTCAAGAACACGAGAGAGAGAGAGAGAGATCAAACACATAGCTACTGGTACATACCCTCAACCCCGAGGGTGTACTACTCCCTCCTCGTCATGGAGAGCGCCGGGATGATGAAGATGGCCACCGGAGAGAGATTCCCCCTCAGGCAGGGTGCCGGAACGGGTCTAGATTGGTTTTTGGTGGCTACGGAGGCTTCTGGCGGCGGAACTCCCGATCTATTTTGCTCCCCGAAGTTTTTAGGGTATATGGATATATATAGGAGGAAGAAGTACGTCGGTGGATCTCCGGGATGTCCGTGGGCTTCTTCTGGCCCAAAAATAAGTTCCGTGAAGTTTCAGGTCAATTGGACTCCGTTTGATTTTCTTTTTCTATGATACTCTAAAACAATGAAAAAACATAAACCGGCACTGGGCTCTGGGTTAATAGGTTAGTCCAAAAAATAATATAAAAGTGCATACTAAAGCCCATAAACATCCAAAATAGATAATATAATAGCATGGAACAATCAAAAATTATAGATACATTGGAGACGTATCATGCACATCATAATAAGCCTTGCAAGCAATGTGCTAATGAGTTAGTTGTAGGGTGATGCATTACGAAATGACTAAAGAGACTTGCCGGTAACGAGATTGAACTAGGTATGGAGATACCGATGATCGAATCTCGGGCAAGTAACATACCGATGACAAAGGGAATAACGTATGTTGTCATCACGGTTTGACCGATAAAGATGTTCATAGAATATGTGGGAACCAATATGAGCATCCAGTTTCCGCTATTGGTTATTGACTGGGGAGGTGTCTCAGTCATGTCTACATAGTTCTCGAACCCATAGGGTCCGCATGCTTAACGTTCGATGATGATTTGTATTTATGAGTTATGTGTTTTGGTGACCAAAGTTTGTTCAGAGTCCCGGATGAGATCACAGACATGACGAGGTGTCTCTAAATAGTCGAGAGGTAAAGATTGATATATTGGAAGGTAGTATTTAGACACCGGAAGGGTTCCGGAGTGTATCGGGTACATAGCGGAGTACCGGAGGGGTTACCGGAACCCCCCGTGGAAAGATATGGGCCATATGGGCCATAGGAGGGAGGCTAACCAGCCCACAAGGGGCTGGTGCTCCCCCACAAGGGAGCAGGCCGAATTGGACTAGGGAAGGGGGAGCCACCCCCTTTCCTTCTCCTACCCCATCTGCTTTCCCTTTCCCCCCTCCGATAGAAGGAAAAAAGGGGGGCTAATCCTACTAGGACTACAGTCCTAGTAGGACTCCCCTCTCCTTGGCGTGCCCCTTGTGTCCGGCCTCCTCCCCTCCTCCTTTATATACGGGGGCAGGGGCACCCCAAGACACATCAATTGTTCTCTTAGCCATGTCATAGCATCGTAGTGCTTAGGCGAAGCCCTACGCGGATCACATCACCATCACCGTCACCATGCCGTCGTGCTGACGCAACTCTCCCTCGACCCTCTGCTGGATCAAGAGTTTGAGGGACGTCATCGAGCTGAACATGTGCTGAACTCGGAGGTGTCGTACGTTCGGTACTTGATCGGTTGGATCGAGAAGACGTTCGACTACATCAACCGCGTTAATCTAACGCTACCGCTTTCGGTCTACGAGGGTACATGGACACACTCCCCCCCTCTCATTGCTATGCATCTCCTAGATAGATCTTGCGTGATCGTAGGATTTTTTTTAAAATCGCATGCTACATTTCCCAACAGTGGCATTCAAGCCAGGTCTATGCATATGTGATATGCACAAGTAGAACACAATGAGTTGTGGGCGATAATAGTCATACTGCTTACCATCAACGTCTTATTTTAATTCAGCGGTATTGTTGGCTGAAGTGCCGCGGACCAACATTACATGACCACGTTCATGAGACCGGTTCTACCGACGTGCTTTTGCACATAGGTGGCTGGCAGGTGTCTGTTTCTCCAACTTTCGTTGAATCGAATTTGACTACGGCATGTCCTTGTTGAAGGTTAAAACAACACACTTGACGAAAAATCATTGTGGTTTTGATGCGTAGGTAAGGACGGTTCTTGCTAGAAGCCTGTAGCAGCCACGTAAAACTTGCAACAACAAAGTAGAGGACGTCTAACTTGTTTTTGCAGGGCATGTTGTGATGTGATATGGTCAAGACATGATGAGATATAAGTTGCTGTATGAGATGATCATGTTTCGTAAAAGCTATCGGCAACTGACATGAGCCTTATGGTTGTCGCTTTATTGTATGAAATGCAATCACCATGTAATTGCCTTACTTTATCACTATGCGGTAGCGATAGTCATAGAAGCAATAGTTGGCGAGACGACAATGACACTACGATGGAGATCAAGGCGTCAAGTCGGTGACGATGGAGATCATGGCGGTGCTTTGGAGATGGAGATCAAAGGCACAAGATGATGATGGCCATATCATGTCACATATTTTGATTGCATGTGATGTTTATCTTTTATGCATCTTATTTTGCTTAGTACAGTGGCAACATTATAAGACGATCCCTCACTAAATTTCAAGGTATAAGTGTTCTCCATGAGTATGCACCATCGCTACAGTTTGTCGTGCCCGAGACACCATGTGATGATCGGGTGTGATAAGCTCTACGTTCACATACAACAGGTGCAAGACAGTTTTGCACACCCAGAATACTCGGGTTAAACTTGACGAGCCTAGCATATGCAGATATGGCCTCGGAACACTGAGACCGAAAGGTCGAGCGTGAATCATATAGTAGATATGATCAACATAGAGATGTTCACCATTGAAAACTACTCAATCTCACATGATGATCGGATATGGTTTAGTTGATATGGATCACGTGATCATTTAGATGACTAGAGGGATGTCTATCTAAGTGGGAGTTCTTAAGTAATATGATTAATTGAACTTTAATTTACCATGAACTTAGTCCTGATAGTTTTTGCAAATTATGTTGTAGATCAATAGCTCACGTTGGAGCTCCCCGTTTATTTTTGATATGTTCCTAGAGAAAAATAAGTTGAAAGATGATAGTAGCAATGATGCGGACTGGATCCGTGATCTAAGGATTATCCTAATTGCTGCACAGAAGAATTATGTCCTGGATGCACCGCTAGGTGATGGACCTTTTTGCAGGAGCAGATGCAGACGTTATGAACGTTTGGCAAGCTCGGTATGATGACTACTTGATAGTTTAGTGTGCCATGCTTTACATCTTAGAACCGGGACTTCAAAAACGTTTTGAAAGCCACGAAGCATATAAGATGTTCCAAGAGTTGAAATTGGTATTTCAGACTCATGCCCAAGTCAAGAGGTATGAGACCTCTGACAAGTACTTTGCCTACAAGATGGAGGAGAACAGCTCAACCAGTGAGCATGTGCGCAGAATGTCTGAGTACTACAATCGCTTGAAACAAGTGGGAGTTAATCTTCCAGATAATATAGTGATTGACAGAGTTCCCTAGTCACTATCACCAAGATACTGGAACTTCGTGATGACATATAATATGCAAGGGATGGAAAAGACAATTCCCGAGCTCTTCGCAATGCTAAAGGCTGGGGAGGTAGAAATCAAAAAGGAGCATCAAGTGTTGATGGTTAACAAGACCACTAGTTTCAAGAAAAAGGGCAAAGTGAAGAAGGGGAACATCAAGAAGAACAGCAAGCCAGTTGCTGCTCAAGGGAAGAAGCCCAAGTCTGGACCTAAGCCTGAAACTGAGTGCTTCTACTACAAAGGGACTGGTCACTGGAAGCGGAACTGCCCCAAGTATTTCGCGGATAAGAAGGATGGCAAAGTGAAAGGTATATTTGATATAATGTTATTTATGTGTACTTTACTAGTGTTCATAGTAACCCCAGGGTATTTGATACCGGTTTAGTTGCTATGATTAGTAACTCGAAACAGGAGTTACAAAATGAACATAGACTAGTTGAGGGCGAGGCAACAATGTGTGTTGGAAGTGATTCCAAGGTTGATAAGATCGCTATTGCATACTCCCTCTACCTTCGGGATTAGTGTTGAACCTAAATAGATGTTATTTGGTTTTTGCGTTGAGCATGAATATGATTGGATCATGTTTATTGCAATACAGTTATTCATTTAAGTGAGAGAATAATTGTTGTTCTGTTTACATGAATAAAACCTTAAATGGTCATACACCCAATGTGAATGGTTTGTTGAATCTTGATTGTGGTTATACACATATTCATAATATTGATGCCAAAAGATGCAAAGTTGATAATGATAGTGCAACATATTTGTGGCACTGCCATTTAGGTCATATTGGTGTAAAGCACATGAAGAAACTCCATGCGGATGGACTTTTGGAATCACTTGATTATGAACCATTTGATGCTTGCGAACCATGCCTCATGGGCAAGATGACTAAGACTCCGTTCTTCGGAACAATGGAGCGAACCACTGACTTATTGGAAATAATACATACCGATGCATGCGGTCCAATGAGTGTTGAGGCTCGTGGCGGGTATTGTTATTTTCTAACCTTCACAGTTGATTTGTGTGGCACCCCGATCCGCATGGAGCAGGGGGCCTTCGCACGTCAACCCAGGATAACACCTGATGCATGACAGGTCCATGATACAACATTCCAGGTACAAAAATATTCATCAATAACATGACATAGAACAGTACATCACTGATGAATACAATGTGTGGCATAGCTTGAAGGCTATCTAAATGGTGGCAGAAGTCTTGGTTTGGCGTATCGACGACTCTGGCTGGGCTCCACAACTCACAGGACTAGCAAGGTTACGGCCTAGCATGACCAAACAAGCAAACAATCCAGGCACGACCTACAAACTAGCATGACATGCCAGGTCAGTACATTGAATGTACTTGCAAGACAACCAAATATATAGCATCCAAACAAGCAGATGACAAAGCAAGAACCAAGCGCATGCAACAACCTATCTCATAACAGAAACTAAGCATGGCATGATATTAACAAGAGACATAGATCAAACTAATCATCAACATCATAACATCTACTAGCATGGCAGTAACATGGCATATCAAAACTTATTTATAGCATGGAAACAACATAACATGACATAGCATAGCATCTAAATCATAACATGGCATGTCGCACATGTATCTTCAAGACAGGGATTCATGCATGACCTATGCAGAAAATAAACTACCAGTTATCTCCCATGAAGACATATCATATTAACTTTATGCAACAACCTCTTACTCTGCCACGGCTCCTTGGAGCAAACTCATGACTCATTGAGACCTTGTCTCATGATCATATCAAAACATCATTGTGACTTATCACAACTATCTCATCCATGGCTCCTCGGAGGAAACTCATGACTCACCAAGATCTCGTCTCGTGATCATATCAAAACATCACCGTGACTTATTACGACTATCTCATAGTCCAAGTCACCACATTATTTATCCCACATTAGTTATCAACTTAGTTATTTTAGGTTAATCCTCCATTTCGACTGAGACCCGATAGTGTGACCTACTACGAACTATGCGGCTATCGATAGACTTAATAAACACTCTACAGAGGTAGCACACTGTACCCACACCACGGAACCCATGGCCTCGCACTCCCATTCGGGTGGACCAATGGCGTTCCGACAAAACTGCTCTACTGCCATGACACTCTCCCGGCCACTCCGACCAACTCCCCTTTGGGCCGAGTCATGGGTGGCCCCGTTTCCTACCAAAGGCATCAATGGCCACTGTCGTGGCAAAACAATAAACGGTCCCAAACGGGGACATGTGCACATAACGAAACTTGGGCTCACAAGGATTATGTCTACCTACCTGATCAGGGTAGCGCGCTCCCATAACTTTCCCTCGTTGGAGGCATCGACGTGAGGCATGACAATAGATCGCATTAGGGCCCTCCCATAAAGGCAAGTGTGGCTGCGCTGGAGAAGCTCGATTTGGTGGCACTATGACTCGATCCCATCAATGACGGAGGAGGTTTGTTATCAATAAGTCATGTGATTATCTTCTCCATCATCATGAGCATATTTAACATGAATGCAACAATGAGCATGCAACATACAAATGCATCAACAAAATACCAAGCTTCTCAAGTGAATAACTATAGCATATGGAACATGGCAATACAAGGTACTAGCATAACAATAGTGTAACAGATCATCATAACATCAATTCTACGGGCATGTAACTAATCCAAAACAGAGGCATTATATTATTGTAACAACATACTAACTCGCATGGCAAAATATATCATGAAAGGTAAGCATGACATGGCAAGCCATAGAACATATAACATAACTAAAATAACTGCAAACGAAACAGGCAAGAAAATACTGCAACTACACACACAGGGTGCAAGCAAAGACAACATTCCCATTTGGGTCTCATGATAAGAGGTTGGCTTGCCTGGGGTCGAGGAATACTCCGGGAAAAAGTGTAGAATGACCGCGGAAAGATTTGTCGGAAACAGTTCTCTCTCGGAGGGCCCTGTTTACGGCAAGGGCAAAGAGGTCATTTTCACTATGTGAAAACATAATGAAAATGATACCAACTGAAAGAGCTTGACGGACAGAGAACGTGAGCGTTGGAATCACCTCAATCGGAGCTGTGATTGAAAAAATACGGCCGATTGAATTACAGGGACTAATCTGTGAAATAAATATTTACAGACAGGCCCTTGTCGGTTAAAAGCGCACTAAAGAAAATACGTTTTCAGAGAAAGAAAAGCGTATTACTGACTGAAGGCGACATAAAGTATGTTTTCAGAAAAACAAAAACGTATTTCTGTCTGAAGGCACGACGAAGTACGCTTTCGAAAGATGAAAACGTATCCAACGCAGGGTGCCTCCACTTACGCTAGGTCAGCGAGCAGGGTCAACCCTTGAGTGGCTGACTTGCGGGGCCCGCATGGAGGTGGGCCCCCTCGGTCGGTCTTCTTCTTCCTCCCGCGTGGTGTTCGCCTGGCCGAGGGAGCAGGCTCGCCCCGACGGCGACCGTCGGCGCATCCAGCCACCATGGGAGATGGGCGACCTACCGATCTTCTCAGGAGGAAGAGACGCATCTAATGGTGGTATCCGCTGCCGCCGGCGAGCGTTGTAGTGGGAGCAGCAGGGCCCACGTCAGAGAGGGGTTTGGCCGCCGGTGGATATGGTGTTCTGGTGGGGGAAATGGATGGGGACGAGCAAAGGATGGCTCCTGGGTGGTAGAGGAAGGCCCTGGGTGGCTGCGGAGTAGAGAGGGGACGCGAGGTCGCCAGAATTAGTGAGGACCGAGGCGACGACCCCGGCGGTGGTGGAGATCACAGAGAGGCTCCGGGGAGGGATGGGTGGCTCGGGGAGGCGTTGTGGACTGCGAGGGGCTCGAGGGCGTGCTTAAATAGCCGCGGGGAAGGCTCGAGGGGGAGGGGAGGAGGTGGCATGCGGCAGGCGACATGTCCATGCACCGGCGAGGGGCGAGGCATCGGTAGGCGTGGCCAAGGATCATGGGAACCGGCGGGAAGGCGACGAGGAGGAAGCAGACGAGCGCTAGAGGGCCACGAAAACGAGCAGCGCTCGGAGACGAGAGGAGGAAGAGGACAGAGGGGAGGAAGGGGACGATGGCCATGGGAGCACACTGTGCGGCCATTGGAATGACTCACCGGAGAAGAAAACAAAGGGGGAGAGGCTTCCAGCGAGAAGACGACGTCGAGGGGGAGCTGTAGGACATTGATGAGGGCGCCAGAAATGGTCGGAGCGACGCTACCGATGACCACAGTATGCTGACCACCATTTTGGCCGGCTGCTCTCATGGTCACCACGGACAAGGCACGCTCTGGACACCTTAATTATGCGAGCTCATGTCTACAGCGTAGTCCGTCCAAGATATAGCAATACTGCGGTAAATAGACGAGCAAAGACACATGGAGTGGAGTAAACCAAGCTCCACAAGTTTGTTGTAGCAAACTTGGCCACATCCTTGAGATCAAACCAGAGAGGTTAAGAAGTAAACTTGTTGTCTGGGAGGCTTAGGCTAGTAAGGACTACGGTCCTGCTAATTTGGCGATGATTTGGACAACTATTTAACATAGTTGTTGTGCAACTGTCAAATCTGGCCTAGAAGCTAAATCATGAAGTAACACTCACTAGGAGTGTTGGATTGGGCTGAAACTTGGCAAAGCTTTATGATTTGATCATATAATGATGCTGTAAAAATTTCATACGAAATGGACTTGCCAAAATGGTACTTCCTTCACAACTATCCTTTCTGTCCAAAAACTTGAGAAAATTCTGGGGAATTATTGGCTAGATGAAATGAGCCAAAATCTTGTGGAGATATGTTATATGGATAGGAGAAGGCTTGGGAAAATTTCCAGTCATAATGGAGCAAGAGAAAATATACTTGCTCGACAAACTGAAAATTTGGACAGAAATAAAGAATTGATCCTCGGCTCATATGGATCTATGGAATGAGATGAATCTTGGAGGAGGGTGATTATATGATCACTAGAGATATCTGGAAAAGTTTAAGCTCATTTTGATCATCCATGAAGGTACTTCCTTCACAGACAAGCAATTTGAACAGAAACTTGAGAAAATTGCCAAGGAAGATTGGATAGATGGATTGAGGTGATTTTTGGTATCCAGGGGTGATTTATCAATGTTAATCACCCTGCAAAATTTCAGCTCAAATGAATCAATTGTTCAAGCACTTTCTTTGCAAAAATTTCAGACAGGAAAAAAACTTGATTGGATCATGTGCTCAAATTATGACCTTTGAAGGATAGGTTTGGATGGAAATGGTGAAGATACATCAAGTACAAGCTCCACAAATTATTTGGGAATTTTCCTTGCTATAGAAATGGTAGCTCCTTTGGAAAATGGCAGAAATGCAATATTGGCTTAAAATAGGAAAAGGAAAATTTCCTTATTTAAATGTGGCCAATATTTTTGCCAGAGCTAAGATTAGACACAAATATCATCTCCACAAATTTTCATGAATTTATGAGATGACTAGCTATGCCTTTGGATTTTATTCCTCGGAAAGGCAAAAGAAGGAATAAATCCCAAATGGATAATATTGCATAAGACTTAGCAATATTTTTGCATATCCAAGATTTGAAAAGGTAGGAGGGTCTCTGGGAACAATTGGGAGGATCAACAGATCAAGGGAAATGATGTCTCCTTTGTAAGCACAAAGGAAATATTCAAATTCCAAAAATTGGAATTAGGGTTTGGATAGATTTTGATAGAGTCAAATGAGGTCTTGCCCACTAACAAAGACATGAGCAAGGTTTTGAAAGGATGAAAATGAAAAGAATTGTCAGAGTCATCCAGCAAACTCAGGAGAAACATTTGAAAAATGATTGCCAGGAAGGAATAACGGCAGAAAAATTGATAACCCAATTTTGGGGTTGTTACAATTTGAGAAGATATATGCATATCTACTTAGTGAAACACAAGTCTGGATCATTTTTGAAAAGTTCAAAGAATTTCAGAGTGAAGTGGATAATCATCGTAACAAGAAAATAAAGTTTCCGCGATCTGATCGCAGAAGCGAATATTTGAGTTACGAGTTTTGGCCTTCATTTAAAACAATGTGGAATAGTTTCACAACTCATGCCACCTGGAACACCACAACATAATTGTGTGTCCAAACGTCGTAACCGTACTTTATTAGATATGGTGCGATCTATGATGTCTCTTACCGATTTACCGCTATTGTTTTGGGCGTTATGCATTAGAGACAACTGTATTCACGTTAAATAGGGCACCATCTAAATCCGTTGAGATTACACCATATGAACTATGGTTTGGCAAGAAACCAAAGCTGTCGTTTCTTAAAGTTTTGGGGTTGCGATGCTTATGTGAAAAAGTTTCAAACTGATAAGCTCAAACCCAACTCGGAGAAGTGTGTCTTCATAGGATACCGAAAATAAACTGCAGGGTACACCTTCTATCACAGATCCGAAGGCAAGATATTTGTTGCTAAGAATGGATCCTTTCTAGAGAAGGAGTTTCTCTCGAAAGAAGTGAGTGGGAGGAAAGTAGAACTTGATGAGATAATTGTACCTTCTCCCGAATTGCAAAGTAGTTCACCACAGAAATCAGTTCCAGTAATTCCTACACCAATTAGTGAGGAAGCTAATGATGATGATCATGAAACTTCAGATCAAGTTACTACCAAACCTCGTAGGTCAACCATAGTATGGTCCGCACCAGAGTGGTACGCTAATCCTGTTCTGAAAAATCATGTTACTAGACCATGACGAACTTACGAACTATGAGGAAGCGATGATGAGCCCAAATTCTGCGAAATGGCTTGAGGCCATGAAATCTGAGATGGGATCCATGTATGAGAACAAAGTAAGGACTTTGGTTGACTTGCCCGATGATCGGTGAGCCATTGAGAATAAATGGATCGGTAAGAGGAAGACGAATGTTGATAGTAGTGTTACTATCTACAAAGCTCGAATTGTCGCAAAAGGTATTCGACAAGTTCAAGGTGTTGACTACATGAAATTTTCTCACTCATATCGATGCTTAAAAGTCTGTCCGAATCATGTTAGCAGTTGCCACATTTTATGAAATCTGGCAAACTGATGTCAAAACTGTATTCCTTAATGGATTTATTAAAGAAGAGTTGTATATGATGCAACCAGAAGGTTTTCTCAATCCTGAAGGTGCTAACAAAGTGTGCAAGCTCCAGCGATCTATCTATGGACTGGTGCAAGCATCTCGGAGTTGGACTATACACTTTGATGAGTTGATCAAAGCATATAGTTTTATATAGACTTGCGGTAAACTCTGTATATACAAGAAAGTGAGTGGGAGCACTATAGCCTTTCTGATAGGTATATGTGAATGAAATATTATTGATCAGAAATGATGTAGAATTTTCTGGAAAACATAAAGGAGTGTTCGAAAGGAGTTTTTCAAAGAAAGACCTCGATGAAGCTACTTACATATTGGGCATCAAGATCTATAAAGATAGATCAAGACGCTTGATAAGACTTTCGATGAGTGCATACCTTAATAAGATTTTGAAGGATTTCAAAATGGATCAGCCAAAGAAGGAGTTCTTGCCAGAGTTGTAAGGTATGAAGTTGGTAAGACTCAAAACCCGACCACGACAGAAGATAGAGAGAGAATGAAAGTCATTACCTATGCCCCAGCAATAGGTTCTATAAAGTATGCCATGTTGTATACCAGACCTATTGTGTACCTTGCCATGAGTTAGGCAAAGGGGTACAATAGTGATCCAGGAGTAGATCACTGGTGTAACACCCCGGATATGACTTTCCCAATATGTATTCCAACTCTTGCCGTTTCCGGCGTTAAGTTATTTTATTTTCTCGGGTTCGGGTCTTTGTCTCCGTGTGTTTTTATCGTTGTCATGCATCTCATATCATGTCATCATATGCATTGCATTTGCATATGTGTTCATCTCATGTATTCGAGCATTTTCCCCGTTGTCCGTTTTGCATTCCGGCGCTTCATTCTCCTCCGGTGGTCATTTCTAGCTTTCTTTTGTGTGTGGGGATTAAACATTTCCGGATTGGACCGAGACTTGCCAAGCGGCCTTGGTTTACTACCGCTAGACCGCCTGTCAAGTTTCGTACCATTTGGACTTCGTTTGATACTCTAACGGTTAACCGAGGGACCGAAAAGGCCTCGTGTGTGTTGCAGCCCAACACCCCTCCAATTTGGCCCAAAACCCTCTCCATCATCTAGAGCGTTCGATCATGATCACGTGGCCAAAAACCGCACCTCATTTGGACTCTCCTAGCTCCCTCTATGCCTATATATAGATCCCCTCTCGGAAATCCCGGGTCTCCTCTCCCCCTAACCCTAGAAAAACTCCTCCCGCCGCCGCCGGACAAAAATCCGCGCATCGGACGTGTCCGCCCGGCTCCGCCGGACGAATCGCGATGCGCCACGTGTCCCTGGGCCGGTCCCCAGTTCGCCACCGACCCTGCGGGCCCGCGAGGCCCGTGCGGGGCCTTCCCGGCCCGGCCTCCGCCGCCTCCTTCCACCGTTCGCTGCCCCCGCGCCCGGCGCTGTTCGTCGCGCC
>NC_041388.1:90306019-90324402 GCF_002162155.2 Triticum dicoccoides
CCGCAGCGCCATTGCTGGCCGCCGCCCGGAGCTCCTCAGCCGCGCCGTGCCCGCGCCGGCCGGAGCCCCCTCGCCGCCTCACCTCGCCGCGGAGCGCCGCCCCGCCGCCACTCCGGCTCCCCGGCGGCCGGATCCGGCGAGATCCGGCCCGGGAGCACCTCCCCGCCGCCTCCTCGTTAACTCCGGCGGCCCCATCGCCATTTCCGGCGATCCTCGGTTCGCGTGATGCTACAGTGATCCCAGATCCAGATCCAGACGTGGTTGACTTTCTCCTGAAACCCTAGTTCATATGCTCCTGTTCATCGCATCGTAACTTTGCATCCGTAACTCCGTTTTGGGCATATAGCATATCAAAATGTTCGACTCAGAGAGCACATCATTTCATTACATTGGATCATTTTCATTTGAGTTCATGTTGATGCCCGAAATGCTGTTAGAAGAGGGCTACTTGAGATAATTGCCAGATCTGCTGCTCCATCTAGATATTTGTCATTTTTGCCATGCTTATTGTGTGCATGATATGCCCATCAGCTCTACATATGTTCTGTTAAGGGTTTTGCCATCTTTCCAGAGGTGCAACCCATGTATTTTTGTGATGTGTGTGGTGACTAGCACGAGCTTGCAAAGTGAGGCTCTTGGTAATGTTGATTTCAGGGACTTAGCATTTCCACCAAGTCCTTGAGCTGTTTATCTCATGATGCCATATGTTCATGTTGTTTCCTAGTGATCCGTGCCTCTTTTGAGGATGATCAGTAAGGATGTTCTGTTAATCTTGTAGTTCTCTATCCATCCATGTCTTTGTTTGCAATTATGGAGCATCCTAGCTTGAGTCAATCGAGCTCTACTTTTGCTACTTCGTGAATCTAGGCAGATTGTCTACTTGTTAGCGATTTTGCCGATGATGTTGTAGTTGATCCGTGCATGCTATGCTATTGTTCTTGCCATGTCTAGCTTGCATTTTGTGTATTATTGATGGGTGTATGCTTATATTGTCATGACTTGCTCCGTAGTGAGTGCATCGAGCTCGTAAACATGCCTACTTGATATCTGTTTCCAGCATGCTCCAGTTTTCACTAAGTCTGAGTACTGATTATGTTTTTGCCATGTTCACATGCTTGCAAATGTGTTTTCTGATCCCTTTTGGCTCAAGGTCACTAAGGGACTTTTGTTAAGCTCTTTGAGTAGCTCCATGCCATGCTTTACTTTGCCATGTTCAGGTCCTGTAGCATATAGTTTTCATGCTCCGAAGAGTGCTACCTGATCTGAGATTCCAGACAAGTGTTAATTTCACTAAGTCTGAAATATGTTTACCATATGCATTTTTGCCATGCTTGTTTGAACCTGTTAATGGATGAATTGGCCGTAGCTCAGTGCTAGACTTTTGTTAAGCATCATGAATGCATACCTGCCATGTATTTTGATGCCATGTTTGGGTGCTGTAGCATGTTCATCTTGTTGCATTTAGATGGCTACTTGCTGTAAATCGCAGAACGGGGCCATATTTGAATTGCTTGCCATTTCCAAACCGTAACTCCGATTCCGGCGTTATTTATATTGTTTTCAAGCGATTTCATCTCATCTTTCCAGTGGCACACTTGGATTCCCAAGTTGAGGCCAGGGTTCATGCATTCCTTGTCAAATCTTGCATATGCATCCCGCATCGCATCCCGCATCGCATCCCGCATAGCATTCCATGTGTGCATCATATTGTTTGATCCTTGCACGTGGTTGATTGTGTCCTTGTTGCTTGTTTGTCTTGTTTGGGTAGAGCCAGGAGACGAGTTTGCTAATGAGGAGCCCATTGAGTTTGCTTTCGAGGATCCAGTCAACTCTGACAACTTTGCAGGCAAGATGATCATACCCTCGAAATCACTACTATCTTTGCTTTGCTAGATGCTTGCTCTTTTGCTATGCCAATGCTATGATGCCTACCACTTGCTTTCGAGCCTCCCAAATTGCCATGTCAAACCTCTAACCCACCATGTCCTAGCAAACCGTTGATTGGCTATGTTACCGCTTTGCTCAGCCCCTCTTATAGCGTTGCTAGTTGCAGGTGAAGATTGGAGGCCGTTCCTTGTTGGAACATTTATTTACTTGTTGGGATATCATTATATTGCCATGTTATCTTTATGCATCTATATACTTGGTAAATGGTGGAAGGCTCGACCTCTCGCCTAGTGTTTTGTTCCACTCTTGCCGCCCTAGTTTCCGTCATATCGGTGTTATGTTCCCGGATTTTGCGTTCGTTACGCGGTTGGGTTATAATGGGAACCCCTTGATAGTTTGCCTTGATTAAAGCTTTTCCAGCAATGCCCAACCTTGGTTTTACCATTTTCCACCTAGCCTCTTTTCCCTTGGGTTTCCGGAGCCTGAGGGTCATCTTATTTTAAACTCCCCCGGCCAGTGCTCCTCTGAGTGTTGGTCCAACTCGTCAGCCGCCGGTGGCTACCAGCGGCAACTCTGGGCTGGCCTACCGGAAGTTTAGACAATCTGAGTGTGCCCTGAGAAAGCGATATGTGCAGCTCCTATCGGGATTTGTCGGCACATTCGGGCGGTGTTGCTAGATTTGTTTTAACCTGTCGAAGTGTCTTGAAGAACCGAGATACCGAGTCTGATCGGAACGTCTCGGGAGGAGGTCTATTCCTTCGTTGACCGTGAGAGCTTGTCATGGGCTAAGTTGGGACTCCCTTGCAGGGATTTGAACTTTCAAAAGCCGTGCCCGCGGTTATGGGCAGATGGGAATTTGTTAATGTCCGGTTGTAGATAACTTGATGTTGGGGAACGTTGCAGAAAATTAAAAAAATTTCTACGGTTTCACCAAGATCCATCTATGAGTTCATCTAAGCAACGAGTCAAGGGAGAGAGTTTGCATCTACATACCACTTGTAGATCACGAGCGGAAGCTTGCCAAGGAGATGGTGATGATGGAGTCGTACTCGAACGTGATTCAGATCACCGATGTCCTAGTGCTGAACGGACAGCACCTCCGGGTTCAACACACGTACGGGACGGGAGACGTCTCCTCCGTCTTGATCCAGCAAGGAGGAAGGAGAGGTTGAGGAAGGCAGCTCCAACGGCAGCACGACAGCGTGGTGCAGTTGACGCGGCAGTATTCCGACAGGGCTTCGCCAAGCACGTACGGAGGAGGAGATGTGTTGGGGAGGGGAGGGGCTGCGCCTTGAGTTATGGTGTATTGCAGCCCTCCCCTCACCCCTCTATATATAGGGGAAAGGGCAAGGGGGGCCGGCCCTCTAGGGAAAACCCTAGGGGGGGGGGGCGGAGGCCAAGGGGTGGGGGGCTTGCCCCCCAAGCAAAGGGGGTGCGCCCCCTTTAGGGTTTCCCCCCCACCCCTAGGCGCATGGGCCCAAGGAGGGGGGTGCGCCAAGCCCACTAGGGGCTGGCTGCTATACCCACGCAGCCCAAGTGGCCCCCCGGGAGGGGTGGCCCCTCCCGGTGGACCCCCGGAACCCTTCCGGTGGTCCCGGTACAATACCGGTATAACCCCGAAACTTTCCGGTGCCCGTTTAACAACTTCCCATATATAAAACTTTACCCCCGGACCATTCCGGAACTCCTCGTGACGTCCGGGATCTCATCCGGGACTCCGAACAACATTCGGTAGTCACATACTAGTCTTCCTAATAACCCTAGCGTCACCGAACCTTAAGTGTGTAGACCCTACGGGCTCGGGAGACATGCAGACATGACCGAGACCACTCTCGGGCAATAACCAACAGCGGGGTCTGGATACCCATGTTGGCTCCCACACGCTCCTCGATGATTTCATCGGTTGAACCACGATGTCGAGGATTCGATCAAACCCTGTATACAATTCCCTTTGTCAATCGGTACGTTACTTGCCCGAGACTCGATCGTCGGTATCCCAATACCTTGTTCAGTCTCGTTACCGGCAAGTCACTTTACTCGTACCGTAATGCATGATCCCGTGGCCAACACATTGGTCACCTTGAGCTCATTATGATGATGCATTACCGAGTGGGCCCAGAGATACCTCTCCGTCATACGGAGTGACAAATCCCAGTCTCGATCCGCATAAAACAATAGATACTTTCGGAGATACCTGTAGTGCACCTTTATAGTCACCCAGTTACGTTGTGACGTTTGATACACCCAAAGCACTCCTACGGTATCCAGGAGTTACATGCTCTCATGGTCAAAGGAAGAGATACTTGACATTGGCAAAGCTCTAGCAAACGAACTACACGATCTTTGTGCTATGCTTAGGATTGGGTCTTGTCCATCACATCATTCTCCTAATGATGTGATCCCGTCATCAACGACATCCAATGTCCATAGCCAGGAAACCATGACTATCTGTTGATCACAACGAGCTAGTCAACTAGAGGCTCACTAGGGACATATTGTGGTCTTTGTATTCACACGTGTATTACGATTTCCGGATAATACAGTTATAGCATGAATAAAAGACAATTATCATGAACACAGAAATATAATAATACTTTTATTATTGCCTCTAGGGCATATTTCCAACAGTCTCCCACTTGCACTAGAGTCACTAATCTAGTTACATTGTTGTGAATCGAACACCCATAGAGTTTTGGTGTTGATCATGTTTAGCTCGCGAGAAAGGTTTAGTCAACGGATCAGCGACATTCAGATCCGTGTGTACTTTCAAATTTCTATATCTCCATCTTGAACATTTTCACGGATGGAGTTGAAACGACGCTTGATGTGCCTGGTCTTCTTGTGAAACCTGGGCTCCTTAGCAAGGGCAATAGCTCCAGTGTTGTCACAGAAGAGTTTGATTGGCCCCGACGCATTGGGTATGACTCCTAGGTCGGTGATGAACTCCTTCACCCAAATAGCTTCATGCGCTGCCTCCGAGGCTGCCATGTACTCCGCTTCACATGTAGATCCCGCCACGACGCTCTGCTTGCAGCTGCACCAGCTTACTGCTCCACCATTCAACATATACATGTATCCGGTTTGTGACTTAGAGTCATCCAGATCTGTGTCGAAGCTAGCATCGACGTAACCCTTTACGACGAGCTCTTCGTCACTTCCATAAACGAGAAACATGTCCTTTGTCCTTTTCAGGTACTTCAGGATATTCTTGACCGCTGTCCAGTGTTCCTTGCCGGGATTACTCTGGTATCTTGCTACCAAACTTACGGCAAGGTTTACATCAGGTCTGGTACACAGCATGGCATACATAATAGATCCTATGGCTGAAGCATAGGGGATGACACTCATCTCTTCTTTATCTTTTGCCGTGGTCGGTGACTGAGCCGAGCTCAGTCTCACACCTTGTAACATAGGCAAGAACCCCTTCTTGGACTGATCCATTTTGAACATCTTCAAAATCTTATCAAGGTATGTGCTTTGTGAAAGACCTATGAGGCGTCTCGATCTATCTCTATAGATCTTGATGCCTAATATATAAGCAGCTTCTCCAAGGTCCTTCATTGAAAAACATTTGTTCAAGTAGGCCTTAATGCTGTCCAGAAATTCTATATTATTTCCCATCAAGAGTATGTCATCCATATATAATATGAGAAATGCTACAGAGCTCCCACTCACTTTCTTGTAAACGCAGGCTTCCCCATAAGTCTGCATAAACCCAAACGCTTTGATCATCTCATCAAAGCGAATATTCCAACTCCGAGATGCTTGCACCAGCCCATAAATGGATCGCTAGAGCTTGCATACTTTGTTAGCGTTCTTAGGATCGACAAAACCTTCTGGCTGCATCATATACAGCTCTTCCTTAAGATGCCCGTTTAAGGAATGCCGTTTTGACGTCCATCTGCCATATCTCATAATCATAGTATGCGGCAATTGCTAACATGATTCGGACGGACTTAAGCTTCGCTACGGGAGAGAATGTCTCGTCGTAGTCAATCCCTTGAACTTGTCGATAACCCTTAGCGACAAGTCGAGCTTTATAGATGGTAACATTTCCATCCGCGTCCGTCTTCTTCTTAAAGATCCATTTGTTTTCTATTGCTCGCCGATCATCGGGCAAGTCAGTCAAAGTCCATACTTTGTTTTCATACATGGATTCTATCTCGGATTTCATGGCTTCTAGCCATTTGTTGGAATCTGGGCCCGCCATCGCTTCTTCATAGTTCGAAGGTTCACCATTGTCTAACAACATGATTTCCAGGACAGGGTTGCCGTACCACTCTGGTGCGGAACGTGTCCTTGTGGACCTACGAAGTTCAGTAGCAACTTGATCTGAAGTACCTTGATCATCATCATTGGTTTCCTCTTCAGTTGGTGTGGGCATCACAGGAACATTTTCCTGAGCTGCACCACTATCCCGTTCGAGAGGTAGTACTTCATCGAGTTCTACTTTCCTCCCACTTACTTCTTTCGAGAGAAACTCTTTTTCCAGAAAGCATCCGTTCTTGGCAACAAAGATTTTGCCCTCGGATCTTAATTAGAAGGTATACCCGACAGTTTCCTTAGGGTATCCTATGAAGACGCATTTTTCCGACTTGGGTTCGAGCTTTTCAGGTTGAAGTTTCTTGACATAAGCATCGCATCCCCAAACTTTTAGAAACGACAGCTTAGGTTTCTTCCCAAACCATAATTCATACGGTGTCGTCTCAACGGATTTAGACGGTGCCCTATTTAAAGTGAATGTAGCTGTCTCTAGAGCGTATCCCCAAAATGACAGCGGTAAATCGGTAAGAGACATCATAGACCGCACCATATCCAATAGAGTGCGATTACGACGTTCGGACACACCGTTTCGCTGAGGTGTTCCAGGCGGCGTGAGTTGTGAAACGATTCCACATTTCCTTAAGTGTGTGCCAAATTTGTGACTTAAATATTCTCCTCCACGATCTGATCGTAGGAACTTTATCTTTCGGTCACGTTGATTCTCCACCTCATTCTGAAATTCCTTGAACTTTTCAAAGGTCTCAGACTTGTGTTTCATTAAGTAGACATACCCATATCTACTTAAGTCATCAGTGAGAGTGAGAACATAACGATGTCCTCCGCGAGCCTCAACGCTCATTGGACCGCACACATCGGTATGTATGACTTCCAACAAGTTGGTTGCTCGCTCCATTGTTCCGGAGAACGGAGTCTTGGTCATTTTGCCCATGAGGCATGGTTCGCACGTGTCAAACGATTCATAATCAAGAGACTCCAAAAGTCCATCAGCATGGAGCTTCTTCATGCGCTTGACACCAATGTGACCAAGGCGGCAGTGCCACAAGTATGTGGGACTATCGTTATCAACTTTACATCTTTTGGCATCTACACTATGAACATGTGTAATATTACGCTCGAGATTCATTAAGAATAAACCATTGACCATCGGAGCATGACCATAAAACATATCTCTCATATAAATCGAACAACCATTATTCTCGGACTTAAATGAGTAGCCATCTCGTATTAAACGAGATCCAGATACAATGTTCATGCTCAAACTTGGCACTAAATAACAATTATTAAGGTTCAAAACTAATCCCGTAGGTAAATGTAGAGGCAGCGTGCCGACGGCGATCACATCGACTCTGGAACCATTCCCGACGCGCATCGTCACCTCGTCCTTCGCCAGTCTCCGTTTATTCCGCAGCTCCTGCTGTGAGTTACAAATATGAGCAACGGCACCGGTATCAAATACCCAAGAGTTACTACGAGTACTGGTAAGGTACACATCAATTACATGTATATCAAATATACCTTTGGTGTTGCCGGCCTTCTTATCCGCTAAGTATTTGGGGCAGTTCCGCTTCCAGTGACCCTTCCCCTTGCAATAAAAGCACTCAGTCTCTGGCTTGGGTCCATTCTTTGACTTCTTCCCGGTAACTGGTTTACCAGGCGCGGCAACCTCCTTGCCGTCCTTCTTGAAGTTCTTCTTACCCTTGCCCTTCTTGAACTTAGTGGTCTTATTGACCATCAACACTTGATGTTCTTTCTTGATTTCAACCTCTGCTGACTTCAGCATAGAAAATACTTCAGGAATGGTCTTTACCATCCCCTGCATATTGTAGTTCATCACAAAGCTCTTGTAGCTTGGTGGGAGCGACTGGAGGATTCTGTCAATGACCGCCTCATCTGGGAGGTTAATATTCAGCTGGGTCATACGGTTGTGCAACCCAGACATCTTGAGTATGTGCTCACTGACAGAACTATTTTCCTCCATCTTACAACTGTAGAACTTGTCGGAGACATCATATCTCTCGACCCGGGCATGAGCTTGAAAAACTAGTTTCAGTTCTTCGAACATCTCATATGCTCCGTGATGCTCAAAACGCTTTTGGAGCCCCGGTTCTAAGCTGTAAAGCATGCCGCACTGAACGAGGGAGTAATCATCAGCACGAGACTGCCAAGCATTCATAATGTCTTGGTTCTCTGGGACTGGAGCGTCACCTAGCGGTCCTTCTAGGACATATTGTTTCCTGGCAGCTATGAGGATGATCCTCAGATTCCGGACCCAGTCCGTATAGTTGCTGCCATCATCTTTCAGCTTGGTTTTCTCTAGGAACGCGTTAAAGTTCATGTTGACATTAGCGTTGGCCATTGATCTACAAGACATATTTGCAAAGGTTTTAGACTAAGTTCATGATAATAAAGTTCTAATCAAATTATGAACTCCCACTTAGATTAGACATCCCTCTAGTCATCTAAGTGTTACACGATCCGAGTCGACTAGCCCATGTCCGATCATCACGTGAGACGGACTAGTCATCATCGGTGAACATTCTCATGTTGATCGTATCTTTCATACGACTCGTGTTCGACCTTTCGGTCTCTGTGTTCCGAGGCCATGTCTGCACATGCTAGGCTCGTCAAGTTAACCCTAAGTGTTTTCGCTGTGTAAAACTGTCTTACACCCGTTGTATGTGAACGTAAGAATCCATCACACCCGATCATCACGTGGTGCTTAGAAGCGACGAACTGTAGCAACGGTGCACAGTTAGGGGAGAACACTTCTTGAAATTTTGTAAGGGATCATCTTATTTACTACCGTCGTCCTAAGTAAACAAGATGCATAAACATAATAAACATCACATGCAATTATATAGTTGTGACATGATATGGCCAATATCATATAGCTCCATTGATCTCCATCTTCGGGGCTCCATGATCATCTTGTCACCGGCTTGACACCATGATCTCCATCATCATGATCTCCATCATCGTGTCTTCATGAAGTTGTCACGCCAACGACTACTTCTACTTCTATGACTAACGCGTTTAGCAATGAAGTAAAGTAAGTTACATGGCGTTCTTCAATGACACGCAGGTCATACAAAAAATAAAGACAACTCCTATGGCTCCTGCCGGTTGTCATACTCATCGACATGCAAGTCGTGAATCCTATTTACAAAGAACATGATCTCATACATCACAATTCATCATTCATCACAACTTCTGGCCATATCACATCACTTGATCAATCGCTGCAAAAACAAGTTAGACGTCCTCTAATTGTTGTTGCATCTTTTACGTGGCTGCAATTGGGTTCTAGCAAGAACGTTTTCTTACCTACGAATAACCACAACGTGATTTTGTCAACTTCTATTTACCCTTCATAAGGGCCCTTTTCATCGAATCCGCTCCAAATAAAGTGGGAGAGACAGACACCCGCTAGCCACCTTATGCAACTAGTGCATGTTAGTCGGTGGAACCGGTCTCACGTAAGCGTACGTGTAAGGTTGGTCCGGGCCGCTTCATCCCACAATACCGCCGAAGCAAGAAAAGACTAGTAGAGGCAAGTAAGATGACAAGATCCACGCCCACAACAAAATTGTGTTCTACTCGTGCAAAGAGAACTACGCATAGACCTAGCTCATGATGCCACTGTTGGGGAACGTTGCAGAAAATTAAAAAAATTTCTACGGTTTCACCAAGATCCATCTATGAGTTCATCTAAGCAACGAGTCAAGGGAGAGAGTTTGCATCTACATACCACTTGTAGATCACGAGCGGAAGCTTGCCAAGGAGATGGTGATGATGGAGTCGTACTCGAACGTGATTCAGATCACCGATGTCCTAGTGCTGAACGGACAGCACCTCTGCGTTCAACACACGTACGGGACGGGAGACGTCTCCTCCGTCTTGATCCAGCAAGGAGGAAGGAGAGGTTGAGGAAGGCAGCTCCAACGGCAGCACGACGGCGTGGTGCAGTTGACGCGGCAGTATTCCGACAGGGCTTCGCCAAGCACGTACGGAGGAGGAGATGTGTTGGGGAGGGGAGGGGCTGCGCCTTGAGTTATGGTGTATTGCAGCCCTCCCCTCACCCCTCTATATATAGGGGAAAGGGCAAGGGGGGGCGGCCCTCTAGGGAAAACCCTAGGGGGGGCGGCGGCCAAGGGGTGGGGGGCTTGCCCCCCAAGCAAAGGGGGTGCGCCCCCTTTAGGGTTTCCCCCCCACCCCTAGGCGCATGGGCCCAAGGAGGGGGGCGCGCCAAGCCCACTAGGGGCTGGCTGCTATACCCACGCAGCCCAAGTGGCCCCCCGGGAGGGGTGGCCCCTCCCGGTGGACCCCCAGAACCCTTCCGGTGGTCCCGGTACAATACCGGTATAACCCCGAAACTTTCCGGTGCCCGTTTAACAACTTCCCATATATAAAACTTTACCTCCGGACCATTCCGGAACTCCTCGTGACGTCCGGAATCTCATCCGGGACTCCGAACAACATTCGTTAGTCACATACTAGTCTTCCTAATAACCCTAGCGTCACCAAACCTTAAGTGTGTAGACCCTACGGGCTCGGGAGACACGCAGACATGACCGAGACCACTCTCGGGCAATAACCAACAGCGGGGTCTGGATACCCATGTTGGCTCCCACACGCTCCTCGATGATTTCATCGGTTGAACCACGATGTCGAGGATTCGATCAAACCCTGTATACAATTCCCTTTGTCAATCGGTACATTACTTACCCGAGACTCAATCGTCGGTATCCCAATACCTTGTTCAGTCTCGTTACCGGCAAGTCACTTTACTCGTACCGTAATGCATGATCCCGTGGCCAACAAATTGGTCACCTTGAGCTCATTATGATGATGCATTACCGAGTGGGCCCAGAGATACCTCTCCGTCATACGGAGTGACAAATCCCAGTCTCGATCCGCATAAAACAATAGATACTTTCGGAGATACCTGTAGTGCACCTTTATAGTCACCCAGTTACATTGTGACGTTTGATACACCCAAAGCACTCCTACGGTATCCAGGAGTTACACGCTCTCATGGTCAAAGGAAGAGATACTTGACATTGGCAAAGCTCTAGCAAACGAACTACACGATCTTTGTGCTATGCTTAGGATTGGGTCTTGTCCATCACATCATTCTCCTAATGATGTGATCCCGTCATCAACGACATCCAATGTCCATAGCCAGGAAACCATGACTATCTGTTGATCACAACGAGCTAGTCAACTAGAGGCTCACTAGGGACATATTGTGGTCTTTGTATTCACACGTGTATTACGATTTTCGGATAATACAGTTATAGCATGAATAAAAGACAATTATCATGAACACAGAAATATAATAATACTTATATTATTGCCTCTAGGGCATATTTCCAACACTTGAACCTTAACTTAATTAAAATGAATCGACCGTGTGAGTTACCGTGATGGCCTCTTCTCGGCGGAGTCTGGGAAGTGGACACGGTGTTGGAGTAATGTCTGCGCAGGTTGTCCTCTAGTTTCTCGCTCGCGCTTTGCCTTCTCTTCCCGCTCTCTTTTGCGATCAGGATAGCCACCATATATGCTAGTCGCTTGCTGCAGCTCCACATATATTTTTACCTTGCCTTACCTATAAGCTTAAATAGTCTTGATCGCGAGGGTGCGAGATTGCTGAGTCCCTGTGGCTCACAGATTACTATTAAACCAGATGCAGGGCCTGACGATTCCGCTCCAGGTGACGCGCTCGAGCTCAAGTGGGAGTTCGACGAGGACTCTCAACGATACTATGTTTCCTTTCCTGATGATCAGTAGTGGTGCCCTATTGGGGGTGATCGGGACCGTGTCGCATGTTGGGTTATCTTTTATTTTGGCGCCGTAGTCGGGCCATGAGTGTTTGGATGATGTAATGTTATTTATGTACTTGATTGACATGGCGAGTGTAAGCCAACTATGTTATCTCCCCTTTTATTATCTATATTACATGGGATGTTGTGAAGATTGCCTAACTTGCGACATATGCCTTCAATGCGATTATGCCTCTAAGTCATGCCTCGACACGTGGGAGATATAGTCGCATCGAGGGTGTTACAAGTTGGTAATCAGAGCCTTCCCCGACCTTAGGAGCCCCATTGCTTGATCGGTTTTAGAAGCCGAGTTGTGTCTAGAAAAATGTTTTGAGTCATTTAGGAATTATATATCGGAGAGTTTAGGAATTCTTTTTACCTCCCAGTCTCCTCATCGCTCTGGTAAGGCATCCTGACGTAGAGTTTTGACTCTTCTCTTCTCAAATTTCACTAATTTTTTTTAGGATCACGCGGGTATCTTGGAATCGTTCTGATGGTTTTATGACGAGAACATTGTCTTGGTGCCTCCTGTCAGGGGTTTTGTGGAAGTGTCCCGGGGAGTTGAGCTCTGAGGTGTTGTCATCGTAATTTTATCGTTGCAGTTCGAGAATACCTGAGTCTAGTACGCCGACATCGAAAATCTCTTTTATGCAGTTCGTTGGTGAGATAACCTCGACGCCACCCAGTACTGGGGCGGGAGTTCGGGAGTATCGCCATAACTTGTATAACGGATGCTTTTCGAAGGTTGAGGTAGATGGTTTCCGAAGTTTTCTCGGTTATGTGTTGAAGGATGGATACAGCTGGATGTAGGTTTTGCTAGATTTGGGTGAGATATTATGCTTCCCTTGTATCCCCAACACCTGATTTCATAACCGGAAAGGTTCGGGAGTTTCATAGGTGGGAATTCTTGTAGCTCTAGTTCTTCTTCCACGGATATTGGTTTGAGATTGGGATTTCTTACCGATTATTCATTCTTGATCCGTACCTTGTTGATTTATTTCTCTACCTAAATTCTAAGTGGCTTCTCAATTTATGGATATGTGACCATTTCAAGAGGAATGCATTCGTTAATTTTGTTCAGGTGTGAAGACTATATGTTGCAATTTTCATTCCGTTGGATTCAGCTTCAATATTTGTCTATCAATGTGCTAATGGATGTCAACCTCTTCAGGATGGCTCCTCCAATGCGCACGACTCCGAATCCTGATCCGCCACCACCTCCACCTCCTCCGGAGGCATGGCAAGCTGTGATAGCCGCAACCAATGCAAACACACAGTTGATCATGCAAATTCTTCAAGAGCGTAATAAAGGCAACCAAGGGAACCAAGGCAACAATCAGAATCACTTTGCTACACTCAACCAGTTCCTTGCTAATGGGCCAAAGACTTTCAGCAATTGTGTTGAGGCAACCGATGCTGACGATTGGCTCGTGGATCTGTGCAAGCATTTCGAGTGCAGTAACGTCAGGCCTGAGGACTTTGTCAAGTTCGCTTCCTTCCAACTCAAAGATCAAGCTGCAGAATGGTTCCAGCAGTACAAGGATTCCAGAGGTGGACGTGTGATCACATAGGATGAATTCTGTCAAGATTTCAGAGCTCACCATATCCCAAAGAGCGTGATTGAAAGCAAGCGTGAGGAATTCCGCAACCTGAAGCAAGGCTCTTTGTCTGTCTATGACTACAACAAGTTCAGAAGCTCGCCCGCTTTGCCAAGCAGGACGTGCCTGATGAGAACAGCATGATATACCAGTTCAGGGGTGGTCTCAGAGAAGAAATTCAGCTAGCTCTTGTTCTCTTTGAGCCCTTGAGGTACGATGAGTTCTACAACATGGCACTGAAGCAAGAGGACGCTCAACTGAGGTGTGATGCTTCCAAGAAGCGAGTCAGGGATGCTACTCCTTCTTCCTCTACTCAAGTGGCCAAGCAGCAGAAGTATTGGCTTCCTCCTCCTCCGTTCCGTCAGCCGTATCAGCAGAAGAGCAAAGGTGGCAGTGGATCTTCCCACCCACCCAACCCTGGCTTTCAGAACAAGACTTCGTCTCAAGCTCCAAGATCGAGTGCTCCATATCACCGTCCGCTTTCAGAGGTCACGTGCAACAAGTGCCAACAGAAGGGTCACTATGCCAACAAGTGTCTCAATCAGAGGCGTCTTCCTCCTCCTCCTCCTGTGAGATCGGCAAGTACAGCTGTGGTCAAGCATAACCCCAAGTATGCCAAGGTCAATATGGTGAATCCAGCTCAGGCAGAGGATTCATCAGATGTCATCATGGGTAACCTTCCTGTTAATGATGTTCCCGCAAAAGTTCTTTTTGACACTGGTGCATCACATTGTTTCATATCGAGACCTTTTGCATCTAAGCATGGTTGGTTTTCTCAAGTCATGCATAAACCGTTAGCAGTTGTCTCTCCCGAGTAGATGTTTGCTCGCTAACTACGAGGTTCCGGATATTTCTATCTCGATGGGTGATTTCAAGTTTCTGGCTTCTCCAATGATCCTTGGTAACTCGTATATTGATCTTATTCTCGGAATGGATTGGCTTTCTAAGCACAAGGCTCAACTTGATTGTGCAGCCAGGCAGATTCAATTGACTCATTCGTCTGAGGATGTAATTGTCTTTGCCGCTCGTGATAATACCATCCGTCTGTTTTCTCTCAATGAGAAGGGTGAACTGGATGCTCTCTCGCAAATTCCAGTCGTTTGCGAATATCAAGACGTCTTTCCAGAAGAGCTTCCAGGAATGCCTCCGCACCGGCCAGTTGAATTCGTCATTGATCTTGAGCCTGGCACGGAACCAGTGTGCAAGCGTCCTTACAAGCTCGGACCTGAAGAGTTGAAGGAGCTGAAGAAGCAACTCGATATTCAAGAGAGAATGGGTCTCATCCGGCCTAGTTCTTCTCCGTGGGGTTGTGGTGTTCTTTTTGTGAAGAAGAAGGATGGAACGGATCGACTTTGTGTTGATTACCGTCCATTGAACAAGAAGACCATCAAGAACAAATACCCACTTCCCAACATCAATGAGCTGTTCGAACAACTCAAAGGTGCCCAAGTATTCTCCAAGCTTGATCTCCGTATGGGTTATCATCAGATTCGTATCCGTGAGCAAGATATTCCCAAGACGGCTTTCAGGACAAGCTATGGTTCATACGAATACACTGTCATGTCTTTTGGCCTCGTCAACGCTCCTCCGACGTTCTCTTGCATGATGAACTTCATCTTCAACGCGTACACCAATGACTTTGTTTTGGTCTATCTCGACGACATTCTGGTTTTCTCGAAGAACAAGGAAGATCATGCCAAGAACTTGCGTTTGGTACTCGATAAGCTCAGAGAACAACAGTTCTACGCCAAGTTCTCCAAGTGCGAATTTTGGCTCGATGAGGTTCTTTGTCTTGGTCATATCATCTCTGCCAAGCGCATTGCGGTGAATCCTGAGAAGGTGTCTGCAATTGTGAATTGGGAACCTCCTCAGAACGTGAAGCAACTCCGTAGCTTCCTCGGTCTCGCAAGCTACTGTCGAAGATTCGTTGAAAACTTTTCTAAGATCGCGAAGCCTCTCTCAAATCTTCTCCAGAAGCACGTCAAGTACGTTTGGTCTCCGGAGTGTGACATTGCTTTCAACACTTTGAAAGAGAAATTGATCACTGCTCCAGTTCTGACTCTGCCTGATGAATCCAAGCCATACGAGGTCTTTTGTGATGCCTCTCTCCAAGGTCTTGGCGCAGTGTTGATGCAAGAGAAGAAAGTTGTTGCTTATACCTCTCGCCAGTTGAAGCCCAATGAGAAGAACTACCCCACTCATGATCTCGAGTTGGCGGCAGTTATGCATGCTCTTTTGACTTGGAGACATCTCTTATTGGGAAGAAAAGGGGACATCTTCACTGACCACAGGAGTCTCAAGTACATCTTCACTCAGCCTAATCTCAACCTCAGGCAAACTCGATGGGTCGAAATGATTCAAGAGTATAATCCGAGTATCGAGTATACTCCAGGCAAGGCCAATGTGATTGCTGACGCATTAAGCAGGAAGGCTTACTGCAACAGTCTGATTCTCAAGCCTTATCAACCCGAGCTTTGTGAAGCTTTCCGCAAACTTAACCTGCAAGTTGTTCCTCAAGGTTTCCTCGCCAACCTTCAAGTCTCTCCTACCTTGGAAGACCAGATTCGCCAAGCCCAGCTTCTTGATGCTATGGTGAAAAAGGTGAAGATTGGGATTGCCAAGAGTCAACCCAAGTACAAGTGCTACCGCCTTGATGACAAGGATACTCTCTTCTTCGAGGATCGTATTGTCGTGCCCAAAGGTGACCTCCGTAAAGTGATCATGAACAAGGCTCACAATTCTCTCCTCTCCATCCACCCTGGGAGTACGAAGATGTATCAGGACCTCAAGCAGGCTTATTGGTGGACTCGAATGAAGCGCGAGATTGCTCAGTTCGTAAATGAGTGTGATGTCTGCAGAAGAGTGAAGGCAGAACACCAAAGGCCAGCCGGTCTCCTCCAACCTCTTGCCATTCCAGAATGGAAGTTTGACCACATTGAGATGGACTTCGTGACTGGGTTTCCAAAGTCCAAGCGTGGCAATGATGCTATATTCGTTGTCATCGACAAACTCACCAAAGTGGCTCACTTTCTGCCTATCAAAGAGTCGATCACTGCAACTCAATTGGCGGAGCTCTATACCTCTCGAATTGTCTCTCTGCACGGTATTCCATAAGTGATCTCTTCAGACCGTGGCAGCATCTTTACCTCCAAGTTGTGGGATTCTTTTCAGAAGGCCATGGGCACCAACATCCGCTTCAGCACAACTTTCCATCCTCAAACTAGCGGTCAAGTCGAGTATGTCAACCAGATTCTTGAAGATATGCTCAGGGCTTGTGTGATGTCCTTCGGCATGAAGTGGGAGGATTGTCTTCCATATGCTGAATTCTCCTACAACAACAGTTTTCAAGCAAGTTCGGGCAAGGCCCCATTTGAAATTCTGTATGGCAGGAAGTGCCGTACCCCTCTCAACTGGTCGGAAACCGGTGAACGTCAGCTTTTGGGTAATGACTTAATCACAGAGGCAGAGGAAATGTGCAAAGTCATTCGAGATAACCTCAAAGCAGCCCAATCCCACCAGAAGAGCTACTATGACAGTAAGCACCGTGATTTGGCTTTCGAGATCGAAGATCATGTTTACCTCCGCGTCTCTCCTATGAAAGGTACTCGTCGCTTCGGTATCAAAGGGAAGCTTGCCCCCAGATACATGGGACCTTTCAAGATTGTCAGCAAAAGAGGCGATCTCGCCTATCAACTCGAGCTTCCTTCAAACTTTGCAAATGTTCATGATGTGTTCCATGTCTCTCAGCTTCGGAAGTGCTTCAAGACTCCTGACCACACCGTCAACTTCGAGGACATTGAGCTCCAAGAAGATCTCTCATATCGTGAGCACCCAGTTGCTATTCTTGAAGAGACTGAACGCAAGACTCGCAACAAGTCAATCAAATTCTTCAAAGTCAAGTGGTCACACCATTCCGACTGTGAAGCTACCTGGGAATGCGAGGATCACCTCCGTTCTGAGTACCCGATGTTCTTTCAGTCCTAGATCTCGGCATGAGATCCTTTCGTAGTGGTGGAGTGTTGTAACACCCCGGATATGACTTTCCCAATATGTATTCCAACTCTTGCCGTTTCCGGCGTTAAGTTATTTTATTTTCTCGGGTTCGGGTCTTTGTCTCCGTGTGTTTTTATCGTTGTCATGCATCTCATATCATGTTATCATATGCATTGCATTTGCATACATGTTCATCTCATGCATTCGAGCATTTTCCCCGTTGTCCGTTTTGCATTCCGGCGCTTCGTTCTCCTCCGGTGGTCATTTCTAGCTTTCTTTTGTGTGTGGGGATTAAACATTTCCGGATTGGACCGAGACTTGCCAAGCGGCCTTGGTTTACTACCGGTAGACCGCCTGTCAAGTTTCGTACCATTTGGACTTCGTTTGATACTCTAACGGTTAACCGAGGGACCGAAAAGGCCTCATGTGTGTTGCAGCACAACACCCCTCCAATTTGGCCCAAAACCCACCAAAACCCTCTCCATCATCTAGAGCGTTCGATCACGATCGCGTGGCCGAAAACCGCACCTCATTTGGACTCTCCTAGCTCCCTCTATGCCTATATATAGATCCCCTCTCGAAAATCCCGGGTCTCCTCTCCCCCTAACCCTAGAAAAACTCCTCCCGCCGCCGCCGGACAAAAATCCGCGCGTCGAACGTGTCCGCCCGGCTCCGCCGGACGAATCGCGCCGCGCCACGTGTCCCTGGGCCGGTCCCCAGTTCGCCGCTGACCCTGCGGGCCCGCGAGGCCCGTGCGGGGCCCTCCCGGCCCGGCCTCCGCCGCCTCCTTCCACCGTTC
>NC_041388.1:90324772-90371475 GCF_002162155.2 Triticum dicoccoides
CGGCCGAAGCCCCCTCGCCGCCTCACCTCGCCGCGGAGCGCCGCCCCGCCGCCACTCCGGCTCCCCGGCGGCCGGATCCGGCGAGATCCGGCCCGGGAGCGCCTCCCCGCCGCCTCCTCGCCAACTCCGGCAGCCCCATCGCCATTTCCGGCGATCCTCAGTTCGCGTGATGCTACAGTGATCCCAGATCCAGATCCAGGCGTGGTTGACTTTCTCCCGAAACCCTAGTTCATATGCTCCTGTTCATCGCATCGTAACTTTGCATCCGTAACTCCGTTTTGGGCATATAGCATATCAAAATGTTCGTCTCAGAGAGAACATCATTTCATTCCATTGCATCATTTTCATTTGAGTTCATGTTGATGCCCGAAATTCTGTTAGAAGAGGGCTACTTGAGATAATTGCCAGATCTGCTGCTTCATTTAGATATTTATCATTTTTGCCATGATTATTGTGTGCATGATATGCCCATGAGCTCTACATATGTTTTCTTAAGGGTTTTGCCATCTTTCTAGAGGTGCAACCCATGTATTTTTGTGATGTGTGTGGTGACTAGCACGAGTTTGCAAAGTGAGGCTCTTGTTAATGCTGATTTCAGGGACTTAGCATTTCCACTAAGTCCTTGAGCTGTTTATCTCATGATGCCATATGTTCATGTTGTTTCCTAGTGATCCGTGCATCTTTTGAGGATGATAAGTAAGGATGTTTTGTTAATCTTGTAGTTCTATATCCATCCATGTCTTTTTTTGCAATTATGGAGCACCCTAGCTTGAGTCAATCAAGCTCTACTTTTGCTACTTCGTGAATCTAGGCAGATTGTCTACTTGTTAGCGATTTTGCCGATGATGTTGTAGTTGATCCGTGCATGCTATGCTATTGTTCTTGCCATGTCTATCTTGCATTTTGTGTATTCTTGATGGATGTATGCTTATATTGTCATGAATTGCTCCGTAGTGAGTGCATCAAGCTCGTAAACATGCCTACTTGATATCGGTTTTCAGCATGCTCCAGTTTTCACCAAGTCTGAGTACTGATTATATTTTTGCCATGTTCACATGCTTGCAAATGTGTTTTCTGATCCCTTTTGGCTCAAGGTCACTAAGGGACTTTTGTTAAGCTCTTTGAGTAGCTCCATGCCATGCTTTACTTTGCCATGTTCAGGTCCTGTAGCATAGAGTTTTCATGCTCCGAAGAGTGCTACCTGATCTGAGATTCCAGACAAGTGTTAATTTCACTAATCTGTTTACCATATGCATTTTTGCCATGCTTGTTTGAACCTATTAATGGATGAATTGGCCGTAGCTCAGCGCTAGACTTTTGTTAAGCATCATGAATGCATCCCTGCCATGTATTTTTATGCCATGTTTGGGTGCTGTAGCATGTTCATCTTGTTGCATTTAGATGGCTACTTGCTGTAAATCGCAGAACGTGGCCATATTTGAATTGCTTGCCATTTCCAAACCATAACTCCAATTCCGGCGTTCTTTATATCATTTTCAAGCGATTTCATCTCATCTTTCCATTAGCACACTTGGATTCCCAAGTTGAGGCCAGGTTCATGCATTCCTTGTCAAATCTTGCATATGCATCCCGCATCGCATCCCGCATAGCATTCCATGTGTGCATCATATTGTTTGATCCTTGCACGTGGTTGATTGTGTCCTTGTTGCTTGTTTATCTTGTTTGGGTAGAGCCGGGAGACGAGTTCGCTAACGAGGAGCCCGTTGAGTTTGCTTTCGAGGATCTAGTCAACTCTGACAACTTTGCAGGCAAGATGATCATACCCTCGAAATCACTACTATCTTTGCTTTGCTAGATGCTCGCTCTTTTGCTATGCCAATGCTACGATGCCTACCACTTGCTTTCAAGCCTCCCAAATTGCCATTTCAAACCTCTAACCCACCATGTCCTAGCAAACCGTCGATTGGCTATGTTACCGCTTTGCTCAGCCCCTCTTATAGCGTTGCTAGTTGCAGGTGAAGATTGGAGGCCGTTCCTTGTTGGAACATTTATTTACTTGTTGGGATATCATTATATAGCCATGTTATCTTTATGCATCTATATACCTGGTAAAGGGTGGAAGGCTCGGCCTCTTGCCTAGTGTTTTGTTCCACTCTTGCCACCCTACTTTCCGTCATATCGGTGTTATGTTCCCGGATTTTGCGTTCCTTACGCGGTTGGGTTATAATGGGAACCCCTTGATAGTTCGCCTTGATTAAAGCTTTTCCAGCAATGCCCAACCTAGGTTTTACCTTTTGCCACCTAGCCTCTTTTCCCTTGGGTTTCCGGAGCCCGAGGGTCATCTTATTTTAAACCTCCCCGGCCAGTGCTCCTTTGAGTGTTGGTCCAACTTGTCGGCCGCCGGTGGCTACCAGGGGCAACTCTGGGCTGGCCTACCGGAAGTTTAGACAATCTGAGTGTGCCCTGAGAAAGAGATATGTGCAGCTCCTATCGGGATTTGTCGGCACATTCGGGCGGTGTTGCTGGATTTGTTTTAACCTGTCGAAGTGTCTTGAAGAACCGAGATACCGAGTCTGATCGGAACGTCTCGGGAGGAGGTCTATTCCTTCATTGACCGTGAGAGCTTGTCATGGGCTAAGTTGGGACTTCCCTGCAGGGATTTGAACTTTCCAAAGCCGTGCCCGCGGTTATGGGCAGATGGGAATTTGTTAATGTCCGGTTGTAGATAACTTGAACCTTAACTTAATTAAAAAGAATCGACCGTGTGAGTTACCGTGATGGCCTCTTCTCGGCGGAGTCTGGGAAGTGGACACGGTGTTGGATTAATGTCTTTGCAGGTTGTCCTCTAGTTTCTCGCTCGCGCTTTGCCTTCTCTTCCCTCTCTCTTTTGCGATCAGGATAGCCACCATATATGCTAGTCGCTTGCTGCAGCTCCACATATATTTTAACCTTGCCTTACCTATAAGCTTAAATAGTCTTGATCGCGAGGGTGCGAGATTGCTGAGTCCCTGTGGCTCACAGATTACTATTAAACCAGATGCAGGGCCTGATGATTCCGCTCCAGGTGACGCGCTCAAGCTCAAGTGGGAGTTCGACGAGGACTCTCAACGATACTATGTTTCCTTTCCTGATGATCAGTAGTGGTGCCCTGTTGGGGGTGATCGGGACCGTGTCGCATGTTGGGTTATCTTTTATTTTGGCGTCATAGTCGGGCCATGAGTGTTTGGATGATGTAATGTTATTTATGTATTTGATTGACGTGGCGAGTGTAAGCCAACTATGTTATCTCCCCTTTTATTATCTATATTACATGGGATGTTGTGAAGATTGCCTAACTTGCGACATATGCCTTCAATGCGATTATGCCTCTAAGTCGTGCCTCGACACGTGGGAGATATAGTCGCATCGAGGGTGTTACAACTGGACAACGGTCAAAATTATCCTTAGAGGACTAAGGAAATATCTCTCGGTTATGGAGGTGATAAAGAGTTCATCCTAAAGAGTTACGTCGATGCAAGCTTTAACACTGATCTTGATGACTCTGAGTCTTAATCTGGATACATATTAAAAGTGGGAGCAATTAGCTAGAGTAGCTCCATGCAGAGCATTGTAGACATAGAAATTTGCAAAATAAATACGGATCTAAATGTGGCAGACCCTTTGACTAAACTTCTCTCACAAGCGAAACATGGTCACACCTTAGTACTCTTTGGGTGTTAATCACAAGGAGATATGAACTACATTATTGACTCTAGTAAAACCTTCGGGTGTTGGTCACATGGTGATGTGAACTATTGGTGTTAAATCACATGGCGAAGTGAACTAGATTATTGACTCGAGTGGAAGTGGGAGACTGAAGGAAATATTACCTAGAGGCAATAAAAATTTGTTATTTATATTTCCTTATGTCATGATAAATGTTTATTATTCATGCTAGAATTTTACTAACCGGAAACTTAATACATGTGTGGATACATAGATAAAACACAGTGTCCCTAGTAAGCCTCTACTAGACTATTTCGTTAATCAAAGATGGTTAAGTTTCCTAACCATAGACATGTGTTGTCATTTGATGAACGGGATCACATCATTAGGAGAATGATGTGATGGGCAAGACCCATCCGTTAGCTTAGCATAATAATTGTTAAGTTTTATTGCTATTGCTTTCTTCATGACTTATACATATTCCTCTGACTATGAGATTATGCAACTCCCGAATACCGGAGGAACACCTTGTGTGCTATCAAATGTCACAACGTAACTGGGTGATTATAAAGATGCTCTACAGGTGTCTCCGAAGGTGTTTGTTGGGTTGGCATAGATCGAGATTAGGATTTGTCACTCCGAGTATCGGAGAGGTATCTCTGGGCCCTCTCGGTAATGCACACCATAATGATCCTTGCAAGCAATGTGCTAATGAGTTAGTTGCAGGATGATGCTTTACGAAATGAGTAAAGAGACTTGCCGATAACGAGATTGAACTAGGTATGGAGATACCGACGACCGAATCTCGGGCAAGTAACATACCGATGACAAAGGGAATAACGTATGTTGTCATAACGGTTTGACCAATAAAGATCTTCGTAGAATATGTGGGAACCAATATGAGCATCCAGGTTCCGCTATTGGTTATTGACCGGAGAGGTGTCTCAGTCATGTCTACATAGTTCTCGAACTCGTAGGGTCCACACGCTTAACGTTTGTTGACGATTTTGTATTTATGAGTTATGTGTTTTGGTGACCGAAGTTTGTTCGGAGTCCCAAATGAGATCACAGACATGACGAGGAGTCTCGAATGGCCGAGAGGTGTAGATTGATATATTGGAAGGTAGTATTTGGACACCGGAAGGGTTCCGGAGTGTATCGGGTACATACCGGACTACCGTAGGGGTTACCGGAACCCCCGGGGAAAGATATGGGCCATATGGGCCATAGGAGGGAGGCTAACCAGCCCACAAGGGGCTGGTGCGCCCCCACAAGGGAGGAGGCCGAATTGGACTAGGGAAGGGGGTGCCACCCAACGTTCCTTCTCCTACCCCCTCTCCTTCCCCTTTCCCCCTCATGGGCAAGATGACTAAGACTCCGTTCTCCGGAACAATGGAGCGAGCCACTGACTTATTGGAAATAATTGTAATGCCCTCGATGCGGCTATATCTCCCACGTGTTGAAGCACGACTTAGAGGCATAACCGCATTGAAAGCAATGTCCCAAGTGAGGTAATCTTCACAACAACCCATGTAAATAAATAAAGGGGAAAGGTACATAGTTGGCTTACACTCTCCACGTCACACAAATACATAAATAAGTCATTACATTCATCCAATAAACTCAAGGTCCGACTACGGAACCAAAATAAAGATCAACCCCCAAATGCGACAAAGTCCCCGATCGCCCCAACTGGGCACCACTACTGATCATCTGGGAAAGACACGTAGTAACAACGAGAGTCTTCATCGAACTCCCACTTGAGCTCGGTCATATCATCAAGAGTGGCATCATCGGTCCCTGCATCTGGTTTTGGAAGTAATCTGTGAGTCACGGGGACTCAACAATCTCACACCCTCGCGATCAAGACTATTTAAGGTTATAGGTAAGGTAAAGGTATGATGTGGAGCTGCAGCAAGCAACTAGCATATATGGTGGCTAACATACGCAAATGAGAGTGAGAAGAGGAGGTAAAAGCACGGTCGAACAACTATGATCAAGAAGTGATCCTAGAACAACCTACGTCAAACATTACTCCAACACCGTGTTCACTTCCCGGACTCCGCTGAGAAGAGACCATCATGGTTACACACGCGGTTGATGCATTTTAATTAAGTTAAGTTTCAGGTTATCTACAACCGGACATTAACAAATTCCCATCTACCCATAACCACGGGCACGACATTCGAAAGTTCAAATCCCTGCAAGGGAGTCCCAACTTAGCCCATCACAAGCTCTCACGGTCAACAAAGGATATTCCTTCTCCCAAGACAATCCGATCAGACTCGACATCCCGGTTACAAGACATCCTCGACAATGGTAAAACAAGTCCAGCAACACCGCCCGAATGTGCCGACAAATACCGATAGGAGCTGCACATATCTCCTTCTCAGGGCACACTCAGATGAGACTAGCCACGAGTAAAACCAACCCTCAAGTTTCCCCGAGGTGGCCTGAAAGCACAAGTGCTCCCTGGGTAGTTTTGGTAATTAATGTCAACATATCTCTTGTTGGACTAACACTTTTACCTAGTATGTTTCAGATAAGTTCAACAATGGAGTGGCATGGACTAGAGGATGTGGAACCCTTTCAAGATGCTAAGGACAAAGGATTGGCTCAAGCTTCAAGATCAAGACTCTACATTTTCTATTTTAGTGTTCCAAGATCACATTGAGTCTATAGGAAAAGCCAATACTATCAAGAGGGGATGAGGTGTTGCTTAATGCCTTGCTTGCTCCAAGTGCTTAGTGATATGCTCCAAAACCCTCAACTACCTTCCCACATCCACATATGACCTAAACCAAAAGTCAAACTCGGCCCCACCGATTCTTTCTATCCGGCGCCACCGAGTTTCAAATGTCATAGCCACTGCCACAAACCCTAGGCAAATCGGTCTCACCGATAGAGATCTCGGTCTCACCGAGATGGGATTGTAATCTCTCTGTTTCCCTCCGTAACGTTTCGGTCTTACCAAGATGAGCGATCGGTCCCACCGAGATTGCAATGTAAACTCTCTGTTTCCCTTTTGTAACATTTCGGTCTCACCGAGATGAGCGAATTGGTCCCACCGAGTTTACCTGACCAACTCTCTGGTTAGCTTATTACCAAAAACGGTCCTACCGAGTTTGTGTAATTGGTCACACCGAGATTACGTTATGCCCTAACCCTAACCATATCGGTCCTACCGAGTTGCATCTCAGTCCCACCGGAAATCCTAACGGTCACTAGGTTTGCTGAATCGGTCCGACCGAGTTTAACCATTCTGTCCCACCGAGTTTGGAAAATTGTGTGTAATGGTTAGATTTTGTGTGGAGGCTATATATACCCCTACACCCACTCTTCATTCATGGAGAGAGCCATCAGAACATACCTACACTTCCAATACAAATTTTCTGAGAGAGAACCACCTACACTTGTGTTGAGGTCAAGATATTCCATTCCAACCATATGAATCTTGATCTCTAGCCTTCCCCAAGTTGCTTTCCACTCAAATCTTCTTTCCACCAAATCCAAATCCTGTGAGAGAGAGTTGAGTGTTGGGGAGACTATCTTTTGAAGCACAAGAGCAAGGAGTTCATCATGAACACGCCATTTGTTACTTCTTGGAGAGTGGTGTCTCCTAGATTGGCTAGGTGTCACTTGGGAGCCTCCAACAAGATTGTGGAGTTGAACCAAGGAGTTTGTAAGGGCAAGGAGATCGCCTACTTCGTCAAGATCTACCGCTAGTGAGGCAAGTCCTTCGTGGGCGACGGCCATGATGGAATAGACAAGGTTGCTTCTTCGTTGACCCTTCGTGGGTGGAGCCCTCCGTGGACTCGCGCAACCGTTACCCTCCGTGGGTTGAAGTCTCCATCAACGTGGATGTACGATAGCACCACCTATCAGAACCACGACAAAAACATCCGTGTCTCAAATTGCGTTTGAATACTCCAAACCCTTCCCTTTACATTCTTTCAAGTTGCATGCTTTACTTTCCGCTGCTCATATACTCATTGCATGCTTGCTTGATATGTATTGTGTTTGTTAAACTTGTGCTTAAACTCCACTTAAACCTAAGAATATTAAAAACTGCAACTTTTGGCACTTAGTGTCTAATCACCCCCCCCTCTAGACACCTCTTCTCGATCCTTTCATGGCCCCGCAGGCAGCTTGTCTGTTTACCATTATAACATTCTGTTCCAGAGGCTCGCTCGTTTCGCCAAGCAGGACGTCCTTGATGAGAAGAGCATGATTTATCAGTTCAGGGGTGGTCTCAGAGAAGATCTTCAACTAGCTCTCGTCCTTTTTGAGCCGACAAAGTACGATGAGTTCTACAACATGGCAATGAAGCAAGAGACTGCTCAACTCAAGTGCGATGCTTCCAAGAAGCGAGTCAGAGATGCAACTTCATGTTGAACAAGTATATTGCTAGCCCTTGTGCACCTCATGTTGATCCCATGCATCCTACCCTTGATGAATCAATTGACATGATTCGCAATCTTAGAACTGTTAATCTTATCACTAGAGGCTTGCCTATAAACTTGATTGGATGTTTGCCGACTCTTAAGTGTGCCTACACCATATGGAAATTTCTTGAGGAACTCTTTCCTAATTACTCCTTGAAAGATCTAGATGAAATCCTCCATAAGTCTATTGCTTTGATTAAGATGAGTTCCAATGATCCCAAATTTGGTGACTGCTTATTTGAGCTTACTAATCTTACGAGTGCCAAAGGCGATGTTGGAATCATTAGCAATATCATTTCCAGAGCTATTAGAATTCATAAAGATAACTATAGAAATGATCATTTATCTAATGAATTGCCCTCTCTAGGAATTGATCAATCACAAGATGATGTTGAACATGAATACTCGGATGAGGAGGATGATGATGATGATAGTGACTATGATCTCGATGATGCGATGAGACACTTTGGTCTTATGGCAAATCTTCACGGCTACATGGCTGGAGGAAAGGAATGGGTCCTTGATAGTGGATGTACTGATCATATGACCGGAGATAAAGATATGTTCCATGAGCTTGCTGAAAACGACGGCCCTCGAAAATATGTCACTTTTGGTGATAATTCAAAGGGTAAGGTGGTTGGCCTTGGTAAGGTGGCCATCTCACATGATAGCTCCATACAAAATGTCATGCTCATTGAATCCCTTGGATACAATTTACTTTCAGTTTCTAGACTTGCGGATTTCGGTTTCAATGTCTTATTCACTGAAGTAGATTGCCAAGTGTTTCGTAGAGACAATCATAAAATGTTCTTTACCGGTATACATAGAGGAGATCTTTACATTGTTGATTTCACTAAAAAGGCTCAACCTAGAACTTGCTTAATTACCAAATCTTCTAAAGGCTGGTTGTGGCATAGAAGGCTAGGTCATGTTGGTATGAGAAATCTTGATAAGCTTATTAAAGGTGATCATATCCTTGGAATAAAAGATGTCATATTTGACAAGGATAGACTTTGTAGTGCTTGTCAAGTAGGGAAACAAGTTGGAGGAAGTCACCGTGCGAAGAACATCATGACCACAAGAAGACCACTCGAGCTACTTCACATGGATCTCTTTGGTCCAAATGCCTACAAGAGTCTCGGTGGTAACTCATTTGGTCTAGTCATAGTTGATGATTTTTCAAGATTTACGTGGGTGTTCTTTCTTGATGACAAATCGCAGGTCCAAAAGATCTTCAAAAACTTCGCTAGGAAGGCCCAAAATCAGTTTGACGTGAAGATCAAGAAGGTTCGGAGCGACAACAGAACAGAGTTCAAAAACGCAAATGTGGACACCTTTCTTGACGAAGAAGGGATTTCACACGAGTTCTCGGCTACGTACACACCTCAACAAAATGGAGTTGTTGAAAGGAAGAACCGGACTCTTATAGAAATGGCAAGAACGATGCTTGATGAGTACAAAATGCCAAAGCACTTTTGGGCGAAAGCGGTTGAGACAGCTTGTCATGCAACAAACCCCAAGTTGGATACTTTCGAGTATTCGGCTCAAAGTGCTACATTCTTGATAAGCATCGTCGTTCTAAATTTGCTCCTAAATCTCATGAAGGTTTCCTACTTGGTTATGGCTCAAACTCTCACACTTACCGTGTCTACAACAATTTCACCCGAAAGGTTGAAGAGACGGTAGATGTGAAATTTGATGAATCTAACGGCTCGCAAGTAGAGCAATTGCCAATTGATGCAGGAGACAAAGACCCTTTGGAAGCAATTCAAGACTTGTCCATTGGCAAGATTCGTCCAACGGAAGTGAAGGAGAGTACCTCGTCCATCCAAGTGGAAGCTTCTACCTCACGACAAGGTGAACCAAGAGTTGATACGGAAGCATCCACAAGTGGGACACGCCAAGATGAAGAAAACGAGGAAGCGCACCAAGATGAACATCAACAACCTCCTTCTCCACCACGACAAGAGAACAGCAACGTCAACAATGCAGAAGGCCAAGAAGAAGCACAAGATGAAGAGGATGTTCCACCCCGACCCAAGCAAAAGCTTTCACGATTTTGAGCAAGAATTGCTAAGGATCATCCCGTCGAGCAAATCTACAATGATATCCAAACCGGGAGAATCACTCGCTCTAAAACTCGTTTAGCTAACTTTTGTGAACATTACTCATTCATCTCTAGCATTGAACCTATGAAGGTTGAAGAAGCATTGGAGGATTCGGACTGGATAAACGCTATGCATGAAGAGCTACACAACTTTGAGAGAAATCAAGTGTGGACATTGGTCGAGAAGCCCGACAACAACCACAACATCATTGGTACCAAATGGGTGTTTCGCAACAAGCAAGATGAAGATGGACAAGTGGTTCGCAACAAAGCATACCTCGTCGCCCAAGGCTACACACAAGTTGAAGGTATGGACTATGGTGAGACATATGCTCCCGTTGCTAGACTTGACTCCATTCGCATCTTACTTGCTTATGCTAATCACCATGATATCACCTTGTACCAAATGGACATTAAAAGTGCTTTTCTAAATGGCAAAATTGAGGAAGAAGTTTATGTTAAGAAACCTCCCAGCTTCGTCAATCCTAAGAAACCTAATCATGTTTACAAACTTCACAAAGTCCTTTATGGTCTTAAACAAGCTCCTAGAGCATGGTATAAATGCTTGACCAAGTTCCTTATTGAAAAAGGCTTTGAAATTGGTAAAATTGATTCTACTCTGTATACTAAAAGGGTTAATGGAGAACTATTTGTGTGCCAAATTTATGTTGATGATATCATATTTGGTTCAACTAACCCTCATTTTAGTGAGAAGTATGAGATGTCTATGATGAGTGAACTCAAATTCTTTCTCGGTTTGCAAATCAAGAAAACTAAGGAAGGTACCTTTATCTCTCAAACGAAGTACACCAAGGACTTATTCAAGAAGTTCAATATGCAAGAATGCAAAATTATGACTACACCCATGCCTACTAGTGGACATCTTGATTTGACCAAAGATGGTGAACCGGTTGATCAAAAGGTTTATCGCTCTATGATTGGTTCATTGTTATATCTATGTGCCTCTCGTCCTGATATTATGCTAAGTGTGCATGTGTGCACGATATCAAGCTGCTCCTAAAGAGTGTCATCTTAAGGCTATGAAAAGGATAGTGAGATACCTAATCCATACACCAAATTTTGGCATTTGGTATCCTAAGAGGTCCTCTTTTGATCTTGTTGGCTACTCCGATTCGGACTATGCCGGAGACAAGGTTGATAGAAAATCCACTTCGGGTACTTGTCAATTCCTTGGTAGATCTCTTGTGTCTTGGTCTTCCAAGAAACAAAACTCGGTATCCTTATCCACCGCCGAAGCGGAATACATTGCCGCTGGTTCATGTTGCGCTCAATTACTTTGGATGACCCAAACTCTTAAAGATTATGGGATATATGTGAAACATGTTCCATTGCTATGTGACAATGAAAGTGCTATTAAGATCGCTCACAATCCCGTGCAACATTCTCGAACTAAGCATATTGAAGTTCGTCATCATTTCATTCGAGATCATGTTGCAAAAGGGGACATTAACCTTAAGCATGTTCGCACCGATAAGCAATTGGCGGATATATTAACTAAACTACTTGATGAGAAAGTGTTTTGCAGGTTGAGAGATGAATTGGACATCATTGACACTTCAAACTTGGAGTAGGAACTCCATTTGATACATGCCGGGCATGAGCCTATGACTAATCCTCGATATTTCTCTTATGATGCTATTCATATGTCTTGGATATATTTGTACCTTGCATGTTATCTAACCCGTGTAGGTACTTGGTTGAATCTAAATCTATGAGATTGCAACTCACTCACATCTTGAGCAATTTCTACATCACCAAGTCTCTACACAATGGTGGTTGAAGACAAGGAAGCACAAAACCATTCAAACATATCCTTTGGCAAATTCTATGTTGAGTCTCATGATTGTCATTTTGGATACACAAGTGCTCTTCCTTGCAAAGCTAACCCATGTAGGTAGATGAACTCAAATTCCAAGTGGTGCTCCCGACTCTTGATGAATTACATCAACCTTGAGCAACCCACACAAGATCAACTACATGATCAAGATCAACACCACCACCCAAGGTATGTTATTCCATCTTAGAGAAGCTTTACTCCAAGTCATGAGCCAAAGCAACTCGACAAGATGTGAATACATCAATATGCTTAAACGAAAAATGGTAACCCCATTTTGAGCTTAAACGATGAGTATGACCTATGATCAAGTGCTCTCACTTGACTCCTAAGTCAATATACTCTAACATAGGTGACTTTGTCGCCGACCATTTCTAGATGAAGTTCTCTAGTGCTTCTCTGTGCTTTTGCATTTGCATATTTGTTTCCCCTTTCAAAAAAACTTCATCTAGAACTTTTAGTTTCTTTTTTTTCCTTTTTTGTTCTGCATTTTCTGCATCCAATTCATTGCAAATCTTTCAGTAAATTCCTTGCATATCCTTGTGAGATCTTACTTGTCTAGTGAGCTGAGGTGACAAGTGGTTTCACTCTAATGAACTCGGTCACACCGATTTGTTCTCTTCGGCCCAACTGAAATCTTTCGGTGCAACCGAAGCACACAACTCGGAGTCACCGATTCCATCACAGGAAAACCAACTTGCCACTTATTCCTGATTTCTGTTTGCTCCAGCTCCACTCAATGATTCTTGTCCTCTACCAGCATCATATTAGACATGCTGCTTTGCTCTGTGACTCAAGGACCAACCCATTTGTATCACATGTCCAGAAGAGCCCTTCTTGGAAATTGATGTCAAAGGGGGAGAGGGAGATCACATCAAAGCTTAATCCTTCCTATAGGGGGAGAAAGAGAGAATACTCAGGGGGAGAGAGTTTCTCAACTAGGAGAAAGTAATATCATCAAAGACCCCAGATGCAGCTTGGTGTTCAAGAGGAGAGATGTCACATGTCTTTAAGAGGGGAAAGACATGTTTGGTTGCTTGCTTTAGCTCAAGCTCTGTTGTTTTCCTTTTTGTTGCTCTGATTTTCTGTTCCCTATCTTCTCCCAATATCCCATGCAGATTCAGGGGGAGCAAGACATCTAAGGGAAGGAAATCTCTGATTTTATTGCATATCTTTACCTTTGGGGACATGTCTATATCCAATGTGGTACTTAGTACTCACTCTACATGTCATCCCAGTCTTGGTTCTCTTGTGGTTTCTCTTGCTTGCTCTGGTCAGTAGGTGTATCTGTGTTATTTAACCTTGTTTGCGCAGGTTCATCCCATCCTAAGCCAACTCAAGACCACAAGGTAAGTATATGCATCACAGTCATGTGAATAAGAAGTTCTTGCTGATGTACATACTGTTTGCAAGAAGGACTCATCAGCATGAAGGTACATTTCTCACATTCACATCATTTGCTCTGATGCATATAGCCAAGATACATGTAACACATTGCTTACTCTGTCATGTTTACGCATTCACATGCTCCTATATTCAATATTCACATGATTGCATACATGTAGGGGGAGCCTATGGATGTTACATGTCTTTCCAAAGCTTTACTTGCTATTCTCTATATCTTTATCTAAAGCTTTGATGTATGTTGTCATCAATTACCAAAAAGGGGGAGATTGAAAGCACAAGTGCTCCCTGGGTGGTTTTGGTAATTAATGTCAACATATCTCTTGTTGGACTAACACTTTTACCTAGTATGTCTCAGATAAGTTCAACAATGGAGTGGCATGGACTAGAGGATGTGGAACCCTTTCAAGATGCTAAGGACAAAGGATTGGCTCAAGCTTCAAGATCAAGACTCTACATTTTCTATTTTAGTGATCCAAGATCACATTGAGTCTATAGGAAAAGCCAATACTATCAAGAGGGGATGAGGTGTTGCTTAATGCCTTGCTTGCTCCAAGTGCTTAGTGATATGCTCCAAAACCCTCAACTACCTTCCCACATCCACATATGACCTAAACCAAAAGTCAAACTCGGTCCCACCGATTCTTTCTATCCGGCGCCACTGAGTTTCAAATGTCATAGCCACTCCCACAAACCCTAGGCAAATCGGTCTCACCGATAGGGATCTCGGTCTCACCGAGATGGGATTGTAATCTCTCTGTTTCCCTTCGTAACATTTCGGTCTTACCGAGATGAGCGATCGGTCCCACCGAGATTGCAATGTAAACTCTCTGTTTCCCTTTTGTAATATTTCGGTCTCACCGAGATGAGCGAATCGGCCCCACCGAGTTTACCTGATCAACTCTCTAGTTAGCTTATTATCAAAATCGGTCCTACAGAGTTTGTGTAATAGGTCACATTGAGATTACGTTATGCCCTAACCCTAACCATATCGGTCCTACCGAGTTGCATCTCAGTCCCACCGAAAATCCTAACGGTCACTAGGTTTGTTGAATCGGTCCGACCGAGTTTAACCATTCGGTCCCACCGAGTTTGGCAAATTGTGTGTAACGGTTAGATTTTGTGTGGAGGCTATATATACCCCTACACCCACTCTTCATTCGTGGAGAGAGCCATCAGAACATACCTACACTTCCAATACACATTTTCTGAGAGAGAACCACCTACACTTGTGTTGAGGTCAAGATATTCCATTCCAACCATATGAATCTTGATCTCTAGCCTTCCCCAAGTTGCTTTCCACTCAAATCTTCTTTCCAACAAATCCAAATCCTGTGAGAGAGAGTTGAGTGTTGGGGAGACTATCATTTGAAGCACAAGAGCAAGGAGTTCATCATCAACACACCATTTGTTACTTCTTGGAGAGTGGTGTCTCCTAGATTGGCTAGGTGTCACTTGGGAGCCTCCAACAAGATTGTGGAGTTGAACCAAGGTGTTTCTAAGGGCAAGGAGATCGCCTACTTCATGAAGATCTACCGCTAGTGAGGCAAGTCCTTCGTGGGCGTCGACCGTGATGGAATAGACAAGGTTGCTTCTTCATGGACCCTTCGTGGGTGGAGCCCTCCGTGGACTCGCGCAACCATTACCCTCCGTGGGTTGAAGTCTCCATCAACGTGGATGTACGATAGCACCACCTATCGAAACCACGACAAAAACATCCGTGTCTCAAATTGTGTTTGAATACTCCAAACCCTTCCCTTTACATTCTTGCAAGTTGCATGCTTTACTTTCCGCTGCTCATATACTCATTGCATGCTTGCTTGATATGTATTGTGTTTGTTAAACTTGTGCTTAAACTCCACTTAAACTTAAGAATATTAAAAACTGCAACTTTTGGCACTTAGTGTCTAATCACCCCCCCCCCTCTAGACACCTCTTCTCGATCCTTTCATGGCCCCGCAGGCAGCTTGTCTGTTTACCATTATAACATTCTGTTCCAGAGGCTCGCTCGTTTCGCCAAGCAGGACGTCCTTGATGAGAAGAGCATGATTTATCAGTTCAGGGGTGGTCTCAGAGAAGATCTTCAACTAGCTCTCGTCCTTTTTGAGCCGACAAAGTACGATGAGTTCTACAACATGGCAATGAAGCAAGAGACTGCTCAACTCAAGTGCGATGCTTCCAAGAAGCGAGTCAGAGATGCAACTCCGTCTTCCTCAACTACAGTGGCTAAGCAGCAAAAGTATTGGCTGCCTCCTCCTCCGTTCCGTCAGCCTTATCAGCAGAAGAGCAAAGGTGGCAGTGGATCTTCCCACCCACCCAACCCAGGCTTTCATAATAAGACTTCGTCTCAAGCTCCAAGATCAAGTGCTTTGTATCACCGTCCGCTCTCGGAGGTCACGTGCAACAAGTGTCAGCAGAAGGGTCACTATGCCAACAAATGCTTCAATCAGAGGCGTCTTCCTCCTCCTCCTCCTCCTGTGAGTTCTGCTAGCAATGCAGTGGTTAAGCATAACCCCAAGCACGCCAAGGTCAACATGATGAATGCAGCTCAGGCAGAGGACTCGTCAGATGTCATCATGGGTAACCTTCCTGTTAACGATATTCCAGCAAAAGTTCTTTTTAACTCTGGTGCATCGCATTCTTTCATGTCATTCCCATTTGCATCAGAGCACAACTTTGGCACTAAGGCATTACCTAAAGCATTGCAAGTTGTTTCTCCGGCTAAGCGTTTGAGTTCTAGCATGATGGTCCCGGATATTTCTATCATGATGGGTGATTTCAAGTTTCTGGCTTCTCCAATGGTCCTTGGCAACTCAGATATTGATCTTATTCTCGGAATGGAATGGATTTCTAAGCACGAGGCTCAGCTTGATTGTGCAGCCAGGCAGATTCAATTAACACATTCATCTGAGGATGTAATCGTCTTTGCTGCTCGTGATAATACCATCCGTCTGTTTTCTCTCAATGAGAAGGGCGAGCTGGATGCCATCTCTCAAATTCCAGTCATTTGTGAATATCAAGACGTCTTTCCAGAAGAGCTTCCAGGAATGCCTCCGCATCGGCCAGTTGAATTTGTCATCGATCTTGAGCCTGGCACGGAACCTGTTTGCAAACATCCTTACAAGCTTGGACCTGAAGAGTTGAAGGAGCTGAAGAAGCAACTCGATATTCAAGAGCGAATGGGTCTCATCCGTCCTAGTTCTTCTCCGTGGGGTTGTGTAGTTCTTTTTGTGAAGAAGAAGGATGGAACGGACCGACTTTGTGTTGACTACCGTCCATTGAACAAGAAGACCATAAAGAACAAGTACCCACTTCCCAACATCAACGAGATGTTTGAACAACTCAAAGGTGCTCAAGTATTCTCCAAGCTTGATCTCCATATGGGCTATCATCAGATTCGCATTCGTGAGCAAGATATCCCTAAGACAGCATTCAGAACAAGCTATGGTTCATATGAATACATTGTCATGTCTTTCGGCCTCGTCAACGCTCCTCCGACATTCTCTCGCATGATGAACTTCATCTTCAACGCCTACAAAAATTACTTCATCTTGGTCTACCTCGATGACATTTTGGTCTTTTCCAAGAACAAGGAAGATCATGCCAAGCACTTGCGTTTGGTGTTGGATAAGCTCAGAGAACATCAGTTCTATGCCAAGTTTTCAAAGTGCGAGTTTTGGCTCGATGAGGTTCTCTACCTTGAACATACCATCTCTGCCAAGGGCATAGCGGTTAATCCTGAGAAGGTGTCTGCAATTGTGAACCACCTCAGAACGTGAAGCAACTCCGCAGCTTCCTTGGGCTCGCAAGCTATTGTCGAAGGTTCATTGAGAACTTCTCTAAGATCGCGAAGCCTCTTTCCAACCTTCTCCAGAAGCATGTGAAGTACGTTTGGTCGCCTGAATGTGAAATCGCTTTCAACACCCTGAAAGAGAAGTTAGTCACTGCTCCAGTTCTTACTCCTCCTGATGAATCCAAACCGTTCGAGGTCTTCTGTGATGCTTCCCTTCAAGGTCTTGGTGCAGTGTTGATGCAAGAGAACAAAGTTGTGGCTTATACCTCTTGCCAGTTGAAGCCCAATGAAAAGAACTACCCCACTCATGACCTCGAGTTGGTGGCAGTTGTGCATGCTCTTTTAACTTGGAGACATCTCTTATTGGGAAGAAAAGTGGACATCTTCACTGACCACAAGAGTCTCAAGTACATCTTCACTAAGCCAAACCTCAACCTCAGGCAGACTCATTTGGTCGAAATGATTCAAGAGTATAATCCGAGTATCGAATATACTCCAGGCAAGGCCAATGTAATTGCTGACGCATTGAGCAGAAAGGCTTACTGCAACAGTTTGATTCTCAAGCCTTACCAACCCGAGCTTTGTGAAGCTTTCCGCAAACTCAATCTGCAAGTTGTTCCTCTAGGATTTCTCGCAAACCTCCAAGTCTCTCCTACTTTGGAAGATCAGATTCGCGAGGCTCAACTTCTTGATAATATGGTGAAGAAGGTGAAGATTGGGATTGCCAAGAGTCAACCCAAGTACAAGTGCTATCGTCTTGATGACAAGGATACTCTTTTCTTCGAGGATTGCATTGTTGTGCCTAAAGGTGATCTTCGTAAAGTCATTATGAATGAGGCTCACTATTCACTCCTCTCTATCCACCCTGGAAGTACAAGGATGTACCATGACCTCAAGCAGTCGTATTGGTGGACTCGAATGAAGCGTGAGATTGCGCAGTTCATGAATGAATGTGATGTCTGCAGAAGAGTGAAAGCAGAACACCAACGACCAGCTGGTCTCCTCCAACCTCTTGCCATTCCAGAATGGAAGTTTGACCATATTGAGATGGACTTCATGACTGGATTTCCAAAGTCCAAGCGTGGCAATGATGCTATCTTCGTTGTCATCGACAAACTCACTAAAGTGGCTCATTTCCTTCCTATCAAAGAATCTATCACAACAGCTCAATTGGCAGAGCTCTATACCTCCCGGATTGTCTCCTTACACGGCATTCCACAGTTGTTATCTTCAGATCGTGGCAGCATCTTCACCTCGAAGTTTTGGGATTCTTTTCAGAAGGCCATGGGTACCAACATTCGCTTCAGCACAGCTTTTCATCCTCAAACTAGTGGCCAAGTCGAGCGAGTAAATCAAATTCTTGAAGATATGCTCAGGGCTTGCGTCATCTCTTTTGGTATGAAGTGCGAAGATTGTCTTCCATATGCCGAGTTCTCCTACAACAACAGCTTCCAAGCGAGTTCGGGCAAGGCCCCATTTGAAATTCTCAATGGAAGGAATTGTCGTACTCCTCTTAACTAGTCAGAGATTGGTGAACGTCAACTTCTTGGAAATGACTTGATCACAGAGGCAGAAGAGATGTGAAAAGTCATTCGTGATAATCTCAAAGCCGCGCAATCGCGCCAGAAGAGTTACTATGATAGCAGACCTCGTGACTTGGCTTTCGAGATCGGAGACCATGTCTACCTCCGTGTCTCTCCAATGAAAGGTACTCGTCGCTTCGGTATTAAAGGGAAGCTTGCCCCTAGATACGTGGGTCCTTTCAAGATCGTCAGCAAGAGAGGCGATCTCTCCTATCAACTTGAGCTTCCCTCCAACTTTGCAAACATGCACGACATGTTTCATGTCTCTCAGCTTCACAAGTGCTTCAAGACACCTGACCGCAGCATCAACTTCGAAGACATTGATCTCCAAGAAGACCTGTCTTATCGTGAGCACCCCGTTGCTATTCTTGAAGAAGCTGAGCGCAAGACTCGCAACAAGTCAATCAAATTCCTCAAAGTCAAGTGGTCACATCATTCCGACCGTGAAGCCACCTGGGAACGCGAGGACCACCTCCGTTATGAGTACCCGAAGTTTTTCCAGTCCTAGATCTCGGGACGAGATCCTGTCGTAGTGGTGGAGTGTTGTAACACCCCGGATGTAACCTACCTTATTTGTACTCCTACTCTTGCCGTTTTCGGCACTAAGTTATTCTATTTCCTCGTTGTTGGGTTTTTGTCTCCGTGTGTTTTGTCTTTGTCATGCATCTCATATCATGTCATCATGTGCATTGCATTTGCATACGTGTTCGTCTCATGCATCCGAGCATTTTCCCCGTTGTCCGTTTTGCATTCCGGCGCTCCTATGTCCTCCGGTGGTCCTTTCTACCTCTTTTTCATGTGCGGGTGTTAAACGTTTTCGGATTGGACTGATACTTGTCATGCGGCCTTGGTTTACTACTGGTAGACCGCCTGTCAAGTTTCGTGCCATTTGGACTTCGTTTGTACTCCAACGGTTAACCGAGGGACCGAAGAGGCCTCATGTGTGTTGCAGCCCAACACCCTTCGAAACTGGCCCAAGCCCACCTAAAACCCTTCTCTCATCTAGAGCATTTGATCACGATCACGTGGCCGCAAACCGCACCTCATTTGGAGCTTCCTAGCTCCCTCTACCTATAAAACTAGACCTCCCCCGAAAATTTTCGGATCTCTCCACCCCTAACCATAGATAATCTGCTCCTCCGCGCACCGGACGTGTCCGGCCCGCGCCGGACAACGTCCGCCGCTGCCCGCAGCCAACCGAGCCGTGCCACGTGTCCTGGGCCGGTCCCCACTTCGCCGCCGACGCCGCGGCCCGCGAAGGCCCGCGGGGAGCCCCCGCGGCCCATCCCGCGCCCCGTCGCTGCCATGTCCCGCTGCCTCTTCCCCGCCGCCCACACTGCCGTGCGGAGCTGCCGCCCGCCTCCCACCGGCGAGCTCTCCTTCCCGCCGGTGACATCGCCGTCCGGCGCCCTGCCATGCCCCTCGCCGCCCGGATCTCCGCCCCGCGTCGCCATGGACGCGTGCCGGCGACGGCCGCACCACCACCTCGCCTCCCCGCCTCTTCATCGTCTCCGGCCGATGAACCATCTCCGGTGAACAGGATTTCAGGCGAACCTCGGGCCGCGTGCAAGACCAGATCTGGATCTGGATCATCTCGGGGTTGACTTTTTCGTCCCTAACCCTAGCATTTTTGCATTCTTCCACATGCCATAACTTTCTCATTGTAGCTCCGATTCGTGCGTGTAGCATATCAAGATGTTCACCTCGATGAGTACATCATTTCATCTCATTGCATCATTTTCATTTGACCTCATCTTGATGTCCAAAATGCTGTTGGAAGAGGGCTATGTGGTGATAGTTTCAGATCTGTTTCAGCAAATACACTTTTGTCATTTTTGCCATGATTAATGTGTTCATGCTATGATCCTGAGCTCTACATGTGTTTTGAAGAATGCCATGTTATCTTTACAGGGGTGTATGCCATGTATTTTTGTGATCTTTGTGGTGACTAGCACAAGCATGCAAAGTAGCTTACTCAATCATGCTGATTTCAGGGACTTAGAATTTCACTGTCCTTGCCCTGTCATTATTTTTATGCCATATGTAAGGACAGTGAAATTCTAAGTCCCTGAAATCAGCATCATTGAGTAAGCTACTTTGCATGCCTCTTTTGAGCATGATCAGTGACAGTGAAATTCAATGTGATCTTTGTTTCCTAGTGATCCGTGCCTCTTTTGAGCATGATCAATAAGGATGTTTTGTAGATAATATTGTGCTATATCCATCCATGTCTTTGTTTTCAATTATGGAGCACCCTAGCTTGAGTCAATCGAGCTCTACTTTTGCTATAAAATGTTCCTGGCAGATTGTTAACATGTTTAGCGATTTTGCCGAGCTTGTTGTAGTTGATCCGTGCATGCTATGTTGTTGTTCTTGCCATGTCTAGCTTCTATGCCATGTCTATTTGCTGGGTGTATGCTTAGTTTGTCATGCAATGCCTCGTAGTGAGTGCATCGAGTTCGTAAACATGCCTACTTGTTAATCTGTTTTGCATGCTCCAGTTTTTCACTAAGTGTGAATCTGTTTATGTTTTTGCTATGTTCACATGCTTGCAATTGTATTTTCTGGTCCCTTTTGGCTCATGGTCAGTAAGGGACTTTTGTTATATGCTTTGAGTAGCTTCATGCCATGCTTTGCTTTGCCATGATATGTTCCTATAGCATGTAGTTATCGTGCTCTAAACATTGCTTCCTGATGATAAATTTCCGACTTGTTATTTTCACTAAGTCTCTAACCAGTAATCTTTTGCACTTTTGCCATGCTTGTTTGAACCTGTTAATGAGTGAGTTAGCCGTATCTCAGTGTTCATCTTTTGTCAAGCATCATGAGTGTATCCCTGCCGTGTATTGTTTTTTATGTTTGAGTGCTGTAGCATATTTGTCTTGATGCATTTAGTTGGTCACTTGCTGATTATCGCACACCGGTGCCATATTTGTTTTGCTTGCCATTTCCAAACCGTGCATCCGATTCCGGTGATCTTTATATCGATTTCGACCGAAATCATCTCACCTTTCCAGTGGCACTCTTGGATTTCAAAGTTGAGGCCAGGTTCAATCATTCCTTTCCAAATCATGCATATGCATCACATATCGCATCCCGCATATCATACCATGTTTGCATCATGTTGCTTGAGCATTGCACGTGGTTGATTGTGTTCCTTTTTGTTTGTTGTTCTTGCTTGGGTAGAGCCGGGAGACGAGTACGTGAACGAGGATCTTATTGAGTACGCTTACGAGGATCAAGGCAACTCTGAGAACTTTGCAGGCAAGATGACCATACCCTCGAAATCACTTCTATCTTTGCTTGCTAGATGCTCGCTCTTTTGCTATGCCTATGCTATGATACCTACCACTTGCTTATCATGCCTCCCAAATTGCCATGTCAAACCTCTAACCCACCTTGTCCTAGCAAACCGTTGTTTGGCTATGTTACCACTTTGCTCAGCCCCTCTTATAGCGTTGCTAGTTGCAGGTGAAGATTGGAGATTGTTCCTTGGTGGAACATGTTTATTTTTCGGACATCATAATATTATCTTGTTTATCTTAATGCACCTATATACTTGGTAAAGGGTGGAAGGCTCGGCCTTATGCCTGGTGTTTTGTTCCACTCTTGCCGCCCTAGTTTCCGTCATATCGGTGTTATGTTCCTGGATTTTGCATTCTTACACGGTTGGGTTATAATGGGAAACCCTTGACAGTTCGCCTTGAATAAACTCCTCAAGCAATGCCCAACCTTGGTTTTTACCATTTGCCACCTAGCCTCTTTTTCCCTTGGGTTTCCGGAGCCCAAGGGTCATCTTTATTAAACCCCCCTAGGCCAGTGCTCCTCTGAGTGTTGGTCCAACTGAGCTGCCTGCGGGGCCACCTTGGGGAAACTTGAGGGTTGGTTTTACTCGTAGCTAGTCTCATTTGAGTGTGCCCTGAGAACGAGATATGTGCAGCTCCTATCGGGATTTGTCGGCACATTCGGGCGGTGTTGCTGGACTTGTTTTACCATTGTCAAGGATGTCTTGTAACCAGGATGCCGAGTCTGATTGGATTGTCTTGGGAGAAGGAATATCCTTCGTTAACCGTGAGAGCTTGTGATGGGCTAAGTTGGGACTCCCCTGCAGGGATTTGAACTTTTGAAAGTCGTGCCCGCGGTTATGGGCAGATGGGAATTTGTTAATGTCCAGTTGTAGATAACTTGAAACTTAAATGCATCAACCGCGTGTGTAACCGTGATGGTCTCTTCTCGGTGGAGTCCGGGAAGTGAACACGGTGTTGGAGTAATGTTTGACATAGGTTGTTCTAGGATCACTTCTTGATCATAGTTTTTTGACCGTGCTTTTGCCTCCTATCCTCGCTCTCATTTCCGTATGTTAGCCACCATATATGCTAGTCGCTTGCTGCAGCTCCACATCATACCTTTACCTTACCTATAAGCTTAAATAGTCTTGATCGTGAGGGTGTGAGATTGCTGAGTCCCTGTGACTCACAGATTACTTCCAAAACTAGATGCAGGGACCGATGATATGACGGAGCTCAAGTGGGAGTTCGATGAAGACTCTCGTCGTTACTACGTGTCTTTCCCAGATGATCAGTAGTGGTGCCCAGTTGGGGCGATCGGGGACTTTGTCGCATTTGGGGGTTGATCTTTATTTTGGTTCCGTAGTCGGACCTTGAGTTTATTGGATGAATGTAATGACTTATTTATGTATTTGTGTGACGTGGCGAGTGTAAGCCAACTATGTACCTTTCCCCTTTATTTATTTACATGGGTTGTTGTGAAGATTACCTCACTTGCGACATTGCTTTCAATGCGGTTATGCCTCTGAGTCGTGCTTCGACATGTGGGATATATAGCCGCATCGAGGGCGTTACAATAATACATACCGATGTATGCAATCCGATGAGTGTTGAGGCTCGTGGCGGGTATCGTTATTTTCTAAACTTCACAGTTGATTTGAGTAGATATAGGTATATCTACTTAATGAAACACAAGTCTGAATCATTTTGAAAAGTTCAAAGAATTTCAGAGTGAAGTGGATGATCATCGTAACAAGAAAAAAAAATCTATAATCTGATCGCAGAGGCGAATATTTGAGTTACGAGTTTCGGCCTTCATTTAAAACAATGTGGAATAGTTTCACAACTCACACCACCTGGAACACCACAGCGTAATGGTGTGTCCGGACATCATAATTGTACTTTATTAGATATGGTGGGATCTATGATGTCTCTTACCGATTTACCACTATCGTTTTGGGGGCTATGCATTAGAGACATCTGCATTAACGTTAAATAGGGCACCATCTAATTCCGTTGAGACGACAGCATATGAACTTTGGTTTGGCAAGAAACCAAAGCTGTCGTTTCCTAAAGTTTGGGGTTGCAATGCTTATGTGAAAAAGTTTCAAACTGATAAGCTCGAACCCAAATCAGAAAAGTGCGTCTTCATAGGATACCCAAAAGAAACTATTGGGTACACCTTCTATCACAGATCCAAAGGCAAGATATTTGTTGCTAAGAATGGATCCTTTCTAGAGAAGGAGTTTCTCTTGAAAGAAGTAAGTGGGAGCAAAGTAGAACTTGATGAGGTAATTCAACCATCTCCCGAATTGGAAAATAGTTCATCACAAAAATCTATTCCATTGATTCCTACACCAATTAGTGAGGAAGCTAATGATGATTATCATGAAACTTCAGATCAAGTTACTACTGAACCTCGTTGGTCAACCTGAGTACGGTCTGCACCAGAGTGGTATGGTAATCCTGTTCTGTAAGTCATGTTACTAGACCATGACAAGCCTACGAACTATGAAGAAGCGATGATCAGCCCAGATTCCACGAAATGGCTTGAGGCCATGAAATCTAAGTTGGGATCCATGTATGAGAACAAAGTATGGACTTTGATTGACATGCCCGATGATCGGCGAGCCATTGAGACTAAATGGATCTTCAAGAGGAAGACGGACGCTGATACTAGTGTTACTATCTACAAAGTTTGAAGTGTCGCAAAAGGTTTTTGACAAGTTCAAGGTGTTGACTACGATGAGATTTTCTCACTCGTATCGATGCTTAAAGTCTGTCTGAATCATGTTAGCAATTGCCGCATTTTATGAAATCTGGCAAATGGATGTCAAAACTGTATTTCTTAATGGATTTATTAAAGAAGACTTGTATATGATGCAACAAGAAGGTTTTCTCAATCCTAAAGGTGCTAACGAAGAGTGCAAGCTCCAGTGATCCATCTATGGACTGGTGCAAGCATCTCAGAGTTGGAATATACGCTTTGATGAGTTGATCAAAGCATATAGATTTATACAGACTTGCGGTGAAGCCTATATTTACAAGAAAGTGAGTGGGAGAACTACAACCTTTCTGATAGGTATATGTGAATGAAATATTATTGATCGGAAATGATGTAGAATTTTCTGGAAAACATAAAGGAGTGTTTGAAAGGAGTTTTTCAAAGAAAGACCTCGGTGAAGCTACTTACATATTGGGCATCAAGATCTATAAAGATAGATCAAGACACTTGATAAGACTTTTGATGAGTACATACCTTGATAAGATTTTGAAGGAGTTCAAAATGGATCAGTCAAAGGAGTTCTTGCCTGAGTTGTAAGATATGAAGTTGAGTAAGACTCAAAACCCAACCACGGCAGAAGATAGAGAGAATGAAAGTCATTCCCTATGCCTCAGCCATAGGTTCTATAAAGTATGCCATGATCTATACCAGACCTATTGTGTACCTTGCCATGAGTTTGACAAAGGGGTACAATAGTGATCCAGGAGTAGATCACTGGACAACGGTCAAAATTATCCTTAGAGGACTAAGGAAATATTTCTCGATTATGGAGGTGATAAAGAGTTCATCATAAAGAGTTACGTCGATCCAAGCTTTAACACTGATCTGGATGACTCTGAGTCTCAATCTGGATACATATTAAAAGTGGGAGCAATTAGCTAGAGTAGCTCCAGGTAGAGCATTGTAGACATAGAAATTTGCAAAATACATAAGGATCTGAATGTGGCAGACCCGTTGACTGAACTTTTCTCACAAGCAAAACATGATCACACATTACTACTCTTTGGGTGTTAATCTCATGGCGATGTGAACTAGATTATTGACTCTAGTAAACCCTTCGGGTGTTGGTCACATGGTGATGTGAACTATTGGTGTTAAATCACATGGCTATCTGAACTAGATTATTGACTCTAGTGCAAGTGGGAGACTGAAGGAAATATGCCCTAGAGGCAATAATAAAGTTTTTATTTATATTTCCTTATATCATGATAAATGTTTATTATTCATGCTAGAATTGTATTAACCGGAAACTTAGTACATGTGTGAATACATAGACAAACAGAGTGTCCCTAGTATGCCTCTACTTGACTAGCTCGTTAATCAAAGATGGTTAAGTTTCCTGACCATAGACATGTGTTGTCATTTGATGAACAGGATCACATCATTGGAGAATGATGTGATGGACAAGACCCATCCGTTAGCTTAGCATAATGACCGTTTAGTTTTATTGCTATTGCTTTCTTCATGACTTATACATGTTCCTCTGACTATGAGATTATGCAACTCCCGAATACCGGAGGAACACTTTGTGTGCTATCAAATGTCACAACGTAACTGGGTGATTATAAAGATGATCTATTGGTGTCTCCAATGGTGTTTGTTGAGTTGGCATAGATCAAGATTAGGATTTGTCACTCCGAGTATCAGAGAGGTATCTCTGGTCCCTCTCGGTAATGCACATCACTATAAGCCTTGCAAGCAATGTAACTAATGAGTTAGTTACGGGATGATACATTACGGAACGAGTAAAGAGACTTGCCGGTAACGAGATTGAACTAGGTATGATGATACCAATGATCGAATCTCGGGCAAGTAACATACCGATGACAAAGGGAATAATGTATGTTGTTATTCGGTTTGACCGATAAAGATCTTCGTAGAATACCAATATGAGCATCCAGGTTCCGCTATTGGTTATTGACTGGAGATGTGTCTCGGTCATGTCTACATAGTTCTTGTACCCATAGGGTCTGCACGTTTAACTTCGATGACGATTTGTATTATGAGTTATGTGTTTTGTTGACGGAAGTTTGTTCAGAGTCCCGGATGAGATCATAGACACGATGATGAGTCTCAAAATGGTCGAGAGGTAGAGATTGATATATTGGAAGGTTATATACGGACACAGGAATGGTTCCGAGGAAGATTGGGGATTTTTTAGAGTACCGGGAGGTTACCGGAACCCCCCGGGAAAGTTAATGGACCTAATGGGCCATAGTGGAGGAGAGGAGGCAGGCCACGAGAGGAGGCGTGCTCCCCCATTGCCCCAATCCGAATTGGACAAGGGGAGGGGTGCTCCCCCCTCTTTCCTTCTCCCTCTCTTTCCCTTCCCGTCCCCCCTCTCCGTTCGAAGGAAAGGGAGGCCGAATCCTACTAGGTTTGGAGTCCTAGTAGGACTCCCCCCCTTGGCGCGCCTCCCCCTAGGCCGTCCTCCTCCTCCCCCTCCTTTATATATATTGGTAGAGGGCACCCCAAAGGAAAACATCAATTGTCTTAGCCGTGTGTGGTTCTCCCTCCACAGTTTATCACCTCGGTCATATTGTCGTAGTGCTTAGGCGAAGCCCTGTGCGGATCACATCATCAACACCGTCACCACACCGTTGTGCTGACGAAACTCTCCCTCGACCCTCTACTAGATAAAGAGCTCAAGGGACGTCATCGTGCTGAATGTGTGTTGAACACGGAGGTGCCGTATGTTCGGTACTTGGATCGATTGGATCGTGAAGACGTTCGACTACATCGACCGCGTTACGAAACGCTTCCGCTTTCGGTCTACGAGGGTACGTGTACACACTCTCCCCTCTCGTTGCTATGCATCTCCTAGATAGATCTTGCGTGTTCGTAGGTTTTTTTAATTACTATGTTCCCCAACAGATAACCCACCGAATAAGTCTAGGTTTAGCATCTTCCTTTTCCATAAGATATTTTATAGCAGCATGATCTGTGTGGACAATCACTTTAGAATCAACAATATAAGATCTGAATTTATCACGAGCAAATACAACAGCTAAAAATTCTTTTTTAGTAGTGGCATAATTTCTTTGGGCACTGTCTAGAGTTTTACTAGCATAATGGATAACATTTAATTTCTTATCAACTCTTTGTCCTAGAACAACACCAACAACACAATCAATAGCATCACGCATAATTTCAAAATGCAAGTTCCAATCAGGTGGTTGAACAATATGTGCAAAAGTTAAGGCTTTCTTAAGTGTTTTAAAGGCTTCTACACAATCATCATCAAAAACAAATGGAACATCCTTTTGTAAAAGATTTGTAAGAGGCCTAGAAATTTTAATGAAATCTTTAATAAACCTCCTATAGAAACAAACATGACCAAGGAAACTACAAATACCTTTAATATCTTTAGGACATGGCATTTTCTCAATTGCATAAACTTTAGCTTTATACACCTCAATACCTCATTCAGAAATTTTATGTCCCAAAACAATACCTTCATTAACCATAAAGTGTCACCTCTCCCAATTCAAGGTTGCTCATACCTAGTTATTTGAGTTTATGACCAGATCTATGTTTTCAACCATGAAAGTTATTTGAGACTTTTGATCTCTTATATGCATGATATCCATATTTCTTCTTCAAATCTTTGGTTTAGTTAGGCTGACTAGATTATTTTTCTTGCCATGGGAAGAGGTGCTTTGTGATGGGTTTGATCTTACGGTGCTCGATCCCAGTGACAGAAGGGGAAACAACACGTATGTATCATTGCTATTAAGGATAACAAGATGGAGTCTATTCCTATATGAGTAGATCTTGTCTACATCATGTCATCGTTCTTATTGCATTACTTCATTTCTCCATGAACTTAATACACTAGATGCATGCTGGATAGCAGTCGATGCGTGGAGTAATAGTAGTAGATGCAGGCAGGAGTCGGTCCACTAATCTTGGACGTGATGCCCATATAATGATCATTGCCTGGATATCATCATAATTATTTGAAGTTCTATCAATTGCCCAACAATAATTTGTTTACCCACCGTATGCTATTTTTCTCGAGAGAAGCCACTAGTGAAATCTACGGCCCCTGGGTCTCTTCTTTATCATATTTGCCTTCGAGATCTATTTTTATTTACTTTTGTTTTCAGATCTATTAATCCAAAAACCAAAAAAATACCTTTCTGCAATATTTATTTATTTATTTTATCTCGTGTTCCCGCGAGATCAATTTATCCAATCTACTACAAATTTACCAATCTTTTACCCGAGAGGGATTGACAAAATGACAACCACTCTTTTACGTCTGGTTGCAAGTATTTGTTCTTTGTGTGCAGGTGCCGTTCACGTAGTGTTGCGTGGTTCTCCTATTGGTTTGATAACCTTGGTCTCATCACTGAGGGAAATACCTATAGTAGCTATGCTGCATCATCCCTTCCTCTTTGGGGAAATACCGACGTAGTGCTAGCCGCATCAAGAGGTCGTTGTTCAAAGAATTTTTATCTATTTCATTTCATTTCTTTCATGCATATGCATACGTTTTTGTGGTCTGGCAAATATTGTTCTAGTGGATCAGTAGGAGGCACAACAATAGAAGTAAGACCAATTATTTCATCCTTACTAGGTAATTCTTTATTATGAGGTTGTCTATTAAACTTGGAGAAATTAAATTCATGAGACTCATCACTAAAGCTAATACTAACAGTTTGTTTATGAAAATCTATAGTAGCATTGACAGTGTTCAAGAAAGGTCTACCAAAGATAATCGGACAAAAGTCATCTTGTGGGGAACCAAGAACAAGAAAATCAGTAGTATACTTTATTTTCCCACACAAGACTTCAACATCTCTAACAATCCCAAGTGGTGTGATGGTTTCTCTATTAGCAAGTTTAATAGTAACATCTATGTCTTCTATTTCAGCGGGTGCTATATAATTCATAATTTCTTGGTATAAGGTAAAAGGAATGGCACTCACGCTAGCACCTAAGTCACATAAACCATGATAACAGCGATCTCCTATTTTGACCAAAACAACAGGCATGCCAACAACAGGTCCATGTTTATCTTTCTCATCGGGTTTAGCAATTCCAGCAGCTTCATGAGAAAAGTAAATAACATGCCCATCTACATTTTCTACCAAGAGATCTTTAAGAATAGCAACACTAGGTTCTACTTTGATTTGTCCAGCAGGTTTAGGTGCTCTAATATTACTTTTATTGACCACAGTTGAAAACTTAGCATGTTCTTTTCACTACAAAAAATACATTTCCGTGATGATACGTGTTTGTCACAGTAGGTCACGTTTTCTGTCATGCATGTACATCCATGACAAATTTATGACAGAATCAAGATAGTCATACCCGTGCTATCGTAGAAGTGTTCCATGACATTACCAAAATTATCATCACGGAAGTGTCCACTTCCATGACGATAAATCGCGCATCATGGAAGTGCTTTCGTCAAGGGTGACCGACACATGGCATCCACCATAATGGGACGCCATTAAGATATCAGGTCTGGTTTTGGATCCGATAACCCGCTAACAACCCGGACCAATGAGGATTTTCCACGTGTAAAATTCTCATTGGCAGGAGGAAACACATGTTGGCTCACCGTTGGGACAGATGTCATCCATTCATTGGACAGGGGGCGCCTATGATACGTCGACACATGGCACGACCCAATAGAGGCCCATTCCGGTGAAAAGGCCAGCCCGTTTGAATTGGTCAAAAGGTAAAAGGCTGGCCCATGGAAAGCCTGTTAACGGCTTGTTCGTATATAGCCCATTTACGGCCCGCTAACTCACGACCCATTACGGCCTATATGAATTAAGCCCACTAGCTTCATCTGGGCCTTCCAATATGATTCTAGCCCGTTGTAACTTCCGGCCCATGTATGGCCCATCATGTCTTTCTGCCCGTACGAGACCATTAGTAACTCTTGGCCCATTAATGGCCTGTGGTGAATCTGGCCCATAATGAACAGTGTACCCCTTTATACCCATTAACGGCCCATTATTTCATTGGGCCGTTTCCAACCTGTGTTATCTTTCGGCCTTCTCAAGGACCATTTATTCTTGGGCTCATTTCCAGCATTCGGTTACTTACGATCCGTCATTGGCCTTTTCCGCCTGTGGGCCAAATTTAGCCCGCGGTTACAATCGGCCCGTTTGCGGCCCGTTACTCCGTTGGGCCATTTTCATAACGTCATCAAATACGGCCGATTAAAGACGGCTTGTTATTTTCGGCCCATGAATGAACAATTCCAAATCTAGCCCGTTTACGGCTCATAATGTGGTCTGTTATTGTCCCATGTTTGGCCTATCGATCATACGGCACGTAGAAGGCCCATTGATGCTACGGCCCGTAGAAGGCCCATTCTTTCTATGGCCCTAAGAAGGCCCATTGTTTCTATGGCCTGTAGGAGGCCCATGGTAACTACAGTAAATATGTAGCCCATGGTTATTGTGGCCTAGTTTTAAAAAATAGGTTATTGCAGCCACTAGCAAACGACGGAAAAAGTACTGCATTGACTACAAGCAAAAAAATAAACAAGACAACAAGGAAATAAATAAGCAAGCAACTTACGCTAGGCTATCACGGCTACTACACATATTACATCCATTAGGCATCAAAGTTCGCCACCAATGAAAATATAGGGAACAAAGTAGCATATCATATACACTGGTTGTCAAAGTTGGCGACCAGTGCAAATAAACGCCGTAGCAAAACAAGTCCGGAACTGAAACCACTTTAGAAGAGCTCAAGAAACAATATCCTGGGTACCCATAATGCTAGCAAGATGCTTAGCAAGCTTATTAACTTTCTCTTGTTTGGCGCTTAAATCCTCCAGCACTTGCTGTTGCACCAGAAAGTATGCATCTGAATTCTGCAGGGACTTCCTCAGTCCTTCGGCTTCCTGTCGCATAACATCTGATCGATGTCTTTCAACTTGAAGTTGAGACTCAAGAAGCCGAACTGATTTAGGCATAAAGTTTCAGCATTAGTTTGGACTTGACTCGGAGTCTAATAGATGAACACGACGATAAAGTAGCATGTCATCATATTAAGCGATGCATAACGTAAGTAGACATGGAAGAGTGCGACCTCTCTTGCGGATCCATGTAGTCCTCAAGGTCATCTGCTCAGTTGATGATGGTAATGTAGTTGTCGTGGCTGCCGGCGGCGGGGAAGAAGATCTGAGGCGGCAAAAGACAGTCTGGAGAGCGGATCCCTGCTGTGGTGAACCCTTCCATTGTTGGAGCAGCTGAGCTGGGGTGGAACACAACGCAGCAGGAGCAGGACAAACCACACAAGGTTTTCTTTGACACATATCTGTAATAGAAGTAATTGTGTAAGGGCTTGTTTGAATTTGAGGATTTTACAATGCATGGATAGGAAATAGACAGGAATAGGATAGGAATGCACACGCAAAACAGAATTTGAAAACACAGGATTTATGCCAATCTGGGTGTTTGATTCACAAGAATTGGGAGATAACAGGATGCAAAGAAGCAATGTGAGATTAAGTCAAACCACAAGAAAATGTACGATTATAATGCTTGATGACCCACAAATATAGGGGATCTATCGTAGTCCTTTCGATAAGTAAGAGTGTCGAACCCAACGAGGAGCAGAAGGAAACGATAAGCGGTTTCCAGCAAGATATTCTCTGCAAGTACTGAAATAAGTGGTAACAGATAGTTTTGTGATAAGATAATTTGTAACGAGCAACAAGTAACAAAAGTACATAAGGTGCAGCAAGGTGGCCCAACCCTTTTTGTAGCAAAGGACAAGCCTTGACAAACTCTTATATGATGTAAAGCACTCCCGAGGACACATGGAAATATCGTCAAGCTAGTTTTCATCACGCTCATATGATTCGCGTTCGGTACTTTGATAATTTGGTATGTGGGTGGATCGGTGCTTGGGTGCTGCCCTTACTTGGAAAAACATCCCACATATGATTAACCTCTATTGCAAGCATCCGCAAATACAACAAAAGTATTAAGGTAAACCTAACCATAGCATGAAACATAGGGATTCAAATCAGCCCCTTACGTAGCAACGCATAAACTAGGGTTTAAGCTTCTGTCACTCTAGCAACCCATCATCTACTTATTACTTCCCAATGCCTTCCTCTAGGCCCAAACAATGGTGAAGTGTCATGTAGTCGACGTTCACATAACACCACTAGAGGAGAGACAACATACATCTCATCAAAATATCGAACGAATACCAAATTCACATGACTACTAATAGCAAGACTTCTCCCATGTCCTCAGGAACAAAAGTAACTACTCACAAAGCATAAACATGTTCATAATCAGAGGGGTATTAATATGCATATAGGATCTGAACATATGATCTTCCACCAATTAAACCAACTAGCATCAACTACAAGGAGTAATTAACACTACTAGCAACCTGCTAGCACGAATCCCGGACTTGGAGACAAGAATTGGATACAAGAGATGAACTAGGGTTTTGAGATGAGATGGTGCCGATGAAGATGTTGATGGAGATTACCCTCTCCCGATGAGAGGAGCGTTGGTGATGACAATGGCGATGATTTCCCCCTCCTGGAGGGTAGTTTCCCCGGCAGAACAGCCCCGCCAGAACCCTAGATTGGTTCCACCAAGGTTCTGCCTCGTGGCGGCGGAGTTTCGTCCGAGAAGATGGCTTATGATTTTTTCCCATCGAAAGAGTCCATATAGCAGAAGATGGTCACCGGAGGGCCACCAGGGGGCCCACGAGGTAGGGGGGCGTGCCCAGGGGGTAGGGCGTGCCCCACCCTCGTGGGTAGGGTGTGGCCCCCCTGGTGAAGTTCTTGCGCTCAATGTTTTTTTATATATTTGGAAAACATCATCCGTGAAGTTTCAGGACTTTTGGAGCTGTGCAGAATAGGTCTCTAATATTTGCTCCTTTTCCAGCCTGAATCCCAGCTGCCGGCATTCTCCCTCTTTATGTAAACCTTGTAAAATAAGAGAGAATAGGCATAAGTATTGTGACATAATGTGTAATAACAGCCCATAATGCAATAAATATTGATATAAAAGCATGATGCAAAATGGACGTATCAACTCCCCCAAGCATAGAACTCGCTTGTCCTCAAGTGAAAAGCCGAAATCGAAAAATATGTCCACATGTTTAGAGATGAAGTTGTCGATAAAAATAAAATACGGACATGAGGGCATCATGATCATTCTTAGAACAACAACTTATATAATTCTTGTCATATGATATATTATGCTAGAGTAATAATTCAATCACAATATCAAGTATGAACCGTAAACTTCATTGAAAACTAACAAACTATAATCACAGTCATTGAGGCAATTGCAATTTATCATAACATAAGAAAGAGTCAATGTATAAGAGCTTTTCAGCAAGTCCACATACTCAACTATCATATAGTCTTTCACAATTGTTAACACTCACGCAATACTTATGGGTATGGAGTTTTAATCGGACACAGAGAAATATGGGGGCTTATAGTTTTGCCTCCCAACGTTTTACCTCAAGGGTAATGTCAACAGTAATAGTTCATGAAAACCCACATCCGATTAGCCATATATACCAGGATCTTTCCAACATATTGTGCTTGCCAAAGGATAAAATGTAAAAAGGAAGGGGTGAAGATCACCATGACTCTTTTGCAATGTGGAAGATAAAAGTAAAAGATAGGCCCTTCGTAGAGGGAAGCAAAGTTTTCATGCGCTTTTATGGTTGGATGCACAAAATCCTAATGCGAAAGAACGTCACTTTATATTGCCACTTGTGATATGGACCTTTATTATGCAGTCTGTCGCTTTTATTACTTCCATATCACACGATTGTATAAAGCTTATTTCTTCCACATCAATCAATCATACATATTTCGAGAGCAATTTTTATTGCTTGCACCGATGACAACTTACTTGACGGATCTTACTCAATCCATAGGTAGGTATGGTGGACTCTCATGGCAAAACTGGTTTAAGGGTATTTGGAAGCAGAAGTAGTATCTCTACTTGGTGCAATGAATTTGGCTAGCATGAGGGAGAAAGGCAAGCTCAACATGTTGGAAGATCCAAGACAATATAATTTATCTCAGATGTAAGAAAACATAACCCATTATGTTGTCTTCCTTGTCCAATGTCAACTCTTTAGCATGTCATATTTTAATGAGTGCTCACAATCTTAAAAGATGTCCAAGATAGTATATTTATATGTGAAGACCTCTCTTTCTTTATTACTTCCTATTAATTGCAGCGATGACCAAAACTATGTTTGTCAACCCTCAATAACTTTTATTCATCATACTCTTTCTATGTGAGCTCATTACTCTCCATAAGAGTCACATGATCTCTTTATTTCTTTTTATATCTTTCTCTTTTCTTTTATTCACTTAGGATCATGGCAAAATAATCAAGCCCTTGACTCAACACTAATCTTTATTATATAGCTCACGGATTCAATTACATAGAAGGATAATAAAGCAAAACTCACAACTAGATCATACTAAGAACTTTTATTCTACTAGATCAAAATATTACCAAAAGGATCGAACTAAGAAAAACAGTAAAGATAAAAGTGATGGTGATACGATACCGGGGCACTCCCCCAAGCTTGGCAGTTGCCAAGTGGAGTGCCCATACCCAGGTGATTATGTCTCTCTCTTCGGGGATGGTGATGTGATGTTCTTGGCGATGATGCCCCTCAAGATACGATTCTCCTCCTCAAGCTTGTTAACTTGCTGCTTGAGATCCATTATTTCCTTTCGGAGTTTTCTTGTAACAGCCAAAGCTCCCTGCACCCAAGGGTGCTGCATAGCTGCAGGAGAACCAGTGACACTCTTTTTCATATTCTCATAAGAAAGAAATCTAACATTGGAAGGGATAATCGAGTTTGGAATAGGTGAGCTCTGCAGTTCTCCCATTGTGAATCCAGCTTGGATGCAGGAAGTAACTTCTTGATCCTCCATGGCATCTATCCTCATCAAATCAGCCTCCATCTCTTCCTCCCTTGCTGGCCCAAAGGGGTCAACATGATTGTTTGTCATTGATCCTGGTGCTAGATGAGACACCCGGCTCTCCCCAACTGACTCTTGCGAAGACATCCTGCTCTAATCTGCAGTAGTAACAACTCGAAACACAAACAGGAGATTTTTGCGTGATACGGGAGTCAAAACCCCCGGGAGGTTATATAATGAATCTTTACCGACCAAAATACGTGTCCTGTAAGAAAACGGAGTCCTGAGAGCACACGAGGTGCCCACGAGGTAGGGGGGCGGGCCCAGGGGGTAGGGCACACCCTCCACCCTTGTGAAGCCCTCGTGTCCTTTCCGGACTGCTGCTTATTTTTCTATTTTTCTAAATATTCCAAAACGGAGAATTATTGCCTTAAAAACTGTTTTGGAGTCGGTTTACTTACCGTACCACATACCTATTCCTTTTCGGAGTCTGGAACGTTCTGAAAAGTGTCCCTTATGTATTCCTCCGGGGTTATGGTTTCAATAACATTGGTTTCAACATTTATGGGATTACCTGAGATATAATGCTTGATTCTTTGACCATTTACCACCTTCGGATTTGTGCCTTCGAAGTTGTTGATTTTTATGGCACCGGAACGGTAGACCTCCTCGATAATGTAGGTACCTTCAAAAATGCAGCTTCGATCCTTTGTCAAAAGCTGAAAGCTGTCAGATACGCCCTATCCCACTGGAGCAAAAAGATTTCCCGCCTAAAAATTGCCATTGAGAACTCAAATAAGGCCCTTCTTGAGCTGGATAGTCTTGAAGAACGACGTACACTTTCGATCCCTGAGCGTAACTTCAAAAAAATCCTCAAAAAACACCTCCTACGACTCCTTAGTTACCAAAAGGAGTACTGGAAGAAGAGATGCACAATCCGTTGGATTAAGTTTGGCGATGAAAACTCAAAAATTTTTCAAGCTGTTGCCACGGAACGATTCAGACGAAACTGCATTGCTACCCTAAAATCTGAAAATGGGTATACCGTCAAGGATCATGCAAGTAAAGAAGCTATCTTATTTCAAGCCTTCAAACAAAGGCTGGGTTCTTGCTCGAAACCTAACATGAAACTCAACCTATCGCCTCTGTTCCGTCACCAAGTGGACTTTGATAGCCTCACTGCCCCGTTTGCAACGCATGAAATTGATGCTGCGATTAAGGAAATGCCCCCGGACAAAGCCCCGGGCCCGGATGGTTTCAATGGAGCCTTTCTGAAAGCTTGTTGGCCTATCATTAAAAATGATTTCTACAACTTATGCAATGAATTTCACAGAGGAGACTTGAATCTTGAAAGCGTAAATTATGGTTATATCACTCTGATACCAAAGAATGCCTCCCAGGAGACGGTCAATGACTTCCGCCCAATCACTTTGCTCAATTGTTGCCTTAAGCTGATCACCAAACTACTGGCCAATCGTCTCCAAAAAATCATATTGCAGATAGTCCACCGTAATCAGTACGGGTTCTTGCGTGGACGATCCATACATGACTGCTTAGCGTGGGCCTTCGAGTATATTCACCAGTGTCAAGCCTCGCAAAATGAGATTATCCTACTGAAACTTGATTTTGCCAAAGCCTTTGACACTATTCAACACTCGGCTATGCTCCACATTATGAAAAAAGTGGGTTTCAATGACAAATGGCTCCACTGGATGCAAAGTATCTTCAATTCTGGCAAATCCTCAGTCATTCTAAATGGTACTCCAGGAAGTTCTTTCCTATGCAAGTGCGGTGTGCGACAAGGTGACCCCCTCTCGCCTCTGATATTTGTTATAGCTGCGGATCTCCTTCAATCTGCAATCAACGAGGCTCTTCGGAATAATATTCTGGACTTACCAATCCAACGTGACACTAACGGGGATTACCCAGTTATCCAATACGCGGATGACACACTCATCATCCTGCCAGCTTGCACCCGGCAACTCACCAAGATTAAGGAAATCTTGGAGGATTACGCCACGTCAGTAGGGCTCAAAATCAACTTCCATAAGTCCACACTTGTGCCAATTAACACGCCTCCTGACAAATGCAAAGAACTGGCTGAGCTGTTAGGTTGCACAGTGGGTTCCATGCCGTTCACATATCTGGGGCTGCCCCTAGGCACCACTCGTCCGACCGTGCTGGATATGGCTCCGCTTGTTTGCAAAGCAGAAAGAAACATTACGGCTGCTATGTCTCTAATGTCGTACGCGGGGAAACTTGCTCTAATGAATTCGTTGGTAACCTCTCTTATCATGTTCACTATGGGTACCATTCGCATCCCACCAAAAATTGTGGCCCAACTAGACAAGATCAGAAGGCATTGCCTATGGCAAAAACGGACCGAAGATGGGACCAAGAGCAATTCTCTTGCGGCTTGGGACATGGTCTGCAGGCCTAAGAAAAATGGTGGACTGGGAGTTGTCAACCTCAAAATACAGAATGACGCTTTGCTGCTTAAGTTTCTCCACAAGTTTTACAACAGGCATGATATCCCTTGGGTACATCTCATTTGGGATTCCTACTATGGTGACTCCATCCCTCATGCACATGATGCATGTGGCTCCTTCTGGTGGAAAGACTTAACTCAGCTAATGCCCATATATCGCGGCGTCACGCACGTAAAAATTGGGAATGGATCTTCTACGCTCTTTTGGAAAGATAATTGGAGCCAGTCCATATATGCTGATAGTTGCCCGAGAGCCTACTCATATGCTATCTCTGAAGATGTCTCGATACAACACATTTTCACGTCCCCCCATCTGCAGGAAAACTTTCAACTCCCGCTTTCTATTCAGGCCCATGATGAGCTGCGATCCATCCAACTTGAAGTGGCCGAAAACACTCTTACGGAGGAACATGACACCTGGCAGTGTATTTGGGGCGGCAAGACTTTCCAGACATCATCATACTACAGATTCTACTTCAGAGATGTAACTGCCCATGAAGCCTTCGGTTGGTTATGGAAAGCAAAGTGTACTCCCAAGCTCAAAACATTCGGATGGTTCCTGCTGGTTGATCGCCTCAACACCAGAAACATGCTCAAGAGGAGGCACTACAACATTGGGACAAACTTCGACTGCCTCCTTTGTGGCCAACATGTTGAAGAAACGGTGGAACACCTCTTCTTTCACTGCACATTTAGTCAGGAATGTTGGCTACATCTTGGCTTCAACTGGTCTTTGCAGCATGACAGACTTGACATGATCAAACATCAAAAGACCGTGCACCCTAGAAAGATGTGGATGGATATTTTTTTGACATCGGCCTGGAGTCTCTGGAAGGAGAGAAACAACCACCACTTTAGGAAAATTAAGCCATCAGTTGCTTCCTGGAAACAGAGGTTTAAGTTGGACTTTGACAATCTTAGATATAGAGTGAAACCTTCCAAACAACATATTGTATCTGCCATAGTTGGGTCCATACAGTAGGTGTCTTGTAAACTAGGGTGTCCCATGGTGGTGCCTCAAACACCCATGTATGTAAATCACACATGTAATTGTACCCCCTGAGATTTTAGTAATATATATGCAGTAGGAGCCTTTCCTACTGTCTTCACAGTCAAAAAAAATGTAGGTACCTTCCCATTTAGAGAGAAGTTTTCCTGCAAAAAAACTTAAATGAGAGTTGTATAGCAATACATAATCACCCACATTAAACTCACGCTTTTGTATCCTTTTGTCATGCCATCTTTTAACTTTTTCTTTAAACAACTTGGCATTTTCGTAGGCTTGGGTTCTCCATTCATCAAGTGAGTTAATATCAAATAACCTCTTCTCACCAGCAAGTTTAAAATCATAATTTTGTTCTTTAATAGCCCAATAAGCCTTGTGTTCTAGTTCGAGAGGTAAGTGACATGTTTTCCATAGACCATTTTATACGGAGACATACCCATAGGATTATTATATGTAGTTCTATAGGCCCATAATGCATCATCAAGTTTCTTGGACCAATTCTTTCTGGACCTATTAATAGTCTTTTGCAAAATTAATTTGAGTTCTCTATTACTCAATTCTACTTGACCACTGGACTGAGGGTGATAAGGGGATGCAATTCTATGATTAACATCATATTTAGCAAGCATTTTATGGAAAGCACCATGAATAAAATGTGAACCACCATCAGTCATTAAATATCTAGGGACTCCAAACCTTGGAAAGATAACTTCTTTAAGCATTTTAATAGAAGTGTTATGACCAGCACTACTAGTTGGAATAGCTTCTACCCACTTAGTAACGTAATCAACAACAACTAAAATATGTGTATAACCATTAGAGGAAGGAAAAGGTCCCATATAGTCAAAGCCCCAAACATCAAATGGTTCAATAACAAGTGAATAATTCATAGGCATTTCTTGACGTCTACTAATATTACCAATTCTTTGACATTCATCACAAGATAAGACAAACTTATGGGCATCCTTGAAGAGAGTAGGCCAATAAAAACCAGATTGTAGTACCTTATGTGCAGTTCTATCTCCAGCATGGTGCCCTCCATAAGCTTCGGAGGGACACTTGCATAGGATCTGTTCCTGTTCATGCTCAGGTACACAACGTCTAATAACACCATCTACTCCTTCTTTATAAAGATGTGGGTCATCCCAAAAGTAGTGCCTCAAATCATAGAAGAACTTTTTCTTTTGCTGGTATGTGAAACTAGGTGGTATAAACTTAGCAACAATGTAATTAGCATAATCAGCATACCATGGAGCAATATGAGAAGCATTTATGACATTTAATTGCTCATTAGGAAAGCTATCATCAATAGGTAGTAGGTCATCAAGCACATTTTCTAACCTAGACAAGTTGTCTGCAACGGGGTTCTCAGCTCCTTTTCTATCAACAATATGCAAATCAAATTCTTGAAGCAAGAGAACCCATCTAATAAGTCTAGGTTTAGCATCTTTCTTTTCCATAAGATATTTAATAGCAGCATGATCAGTGTGAATAGTTACTTTAGAATCAACAATATAAGGTCTAAACTTATCACAGGCAAATATAACTGCTAAGAATTCTTTTTCAGTAGTAGCATAATTTCTTTGAGCATTGTCTAGAGTTTTACTAGCGTATTGAATAACATTTAGCTTCTTATCAACTCTTTGTCCTAGAACAGCACCTACAGCATAATCACTAGCATCACACATAATTTCAAAGGGTAAATTCCAATCAGGTGGCTGAACAATAGGTGCAGAGATCAATGCTTTCTTAAGTATTTCAAATGCTTCTACACAATCATCATCAAAGACAAATGGTATATCTTTCTGTAATAAATTAGTCAGAGGCCGAGAGATTTTTGAGAAGTCATTAATGAACCTCCTATAAGAACCGGCATGAAAAAGGAAACTTCTTATACCTTTGATGTCCTTGGGACATGACATCTTTTCAATAGCATCAAACTTGGCTTTATCAACTTCAATACCTCTTTCAGAAACTTTATGCCCCAAGACAATACCTTCATTAACCATAAAGTGGCACTTTTCCCAATTCAGGACAAGATTAGCTTCTTCACATCTCTGCAAAACTCGACCAAGGTTGCTCAAGCAATCATCAAAAGAAGATCCATAGACGGAAAAGTCATCCATGAAAACCTCATAAATATTTTCACAAAAGTCAGAGAATATAGCCATCATGCATCTTTGAAAGGTAGCAGGTGCATTACATAAACCAAAAGGCATACGTCTATAAGAAAAAGTACCAAAAGGGCATGTAAAAGTAGTCTTTGATTGATCTTTGGCTGACACAGGTATTTGAGAGAAACCAGAATAACCATCTAGAAAGCAAAAATGTGTATGTTTGGATAATCTTTCTAGCATTTGATCGATAAAAGGTAAGGGGTAATGATCCTTTTTAGTAGCCTTATTTAATTTGCGGAAATCAATTACCATCCTATAACCAGTAATAATTCTTTGAGGAATCAATTCATCTTTGTCATTAGGAACAATAGTAATACCTCCCTTCTTAGGGACACAATGGACAGGGCTTACCCATTGACTATCAGCAACGGGGTAAATTATACCTGCCTCAAGGAGCTTTAGTATCTCCTTTCTTACCACTTCTTTCATTTTAGGATTCAGACGGCGTTGATGATCACGAACTGGTTTAGCATCTTCTTCCAAATTTATTTTATGTTGGCATAGAGTGAGACTAATGCCCTTAAGATCATCAAGAGTATACCCAATAGCAGCACAATGCTTCTTTAGAATTTTCAATAATCTCTCTTCTTCATGTTCTGAAACGTTAGCACTAATAATAACATGATATATCTTTTTCTCATCAAGATAAGCATATTTAAGAGTATTCAGTAATGGTTTAAGCTCAAACACGGGATCACCCTTGGGTGGAGGAGGATCTCCTAGGATTTCAACAGGTAAATTGTGTTTCAGAATAGGTTCCTGTTTAAAGAATACTTCATCTAATTCTCTTCTTTCATTCATAAACATATCATTTTCATGGTCTAGCAAATATTGTTCTAAAGGTTCACTAGGAGGTACGACAATAGAAGCAAGACCAATAATTTCATCTTTACTAGGAAATTCTTCTTCACGGTGTTGTCTACTAAATTTAGAAAAATCAAATTCATGAGTCAGATCATCTAAACCGATAGTAACAACATCTCTTTTGCAATCTATGGTAGCATTAACAGTATTTAAGAAGGGTCTACCAAATATAATGGGACAGAAGCTATCTTGTGGGGAACCAAGAACAAGAAAATCAGCAATATTTAGTTTTCCCACACAAGACTTCAACATCTCTAACAATTCCCATTGGTGAAATAATATCTCTATTAGCAAGTTTAATTGTGACATCAATATCTTCTAACTCAACAGGTGCAATGTCATGCATAATTTCTTTGTATAAGTCAATAGGTATTGCACTAGCACTAGCACCCATATCACATAAGCCATGTTAACAACGATATCCTATTTTAACAGAAATAACAGGCATGCCTATCACAGGTCTAGGTTTATCTGTATCACGAGGTTTAGCAATTCTAGCAGTTTCATCACAGAAATAAATAACATGCCCATCAATATTATCAGACAAGAGATCTTTAACAATAGCAATATTAGGTTCAACTTTAACTTGCTCAGGAGGTGTATATGTTTTAATATTGCTTTTACGAACCACAGTTGAAGCTTTAGCATGATCCTTGATCCTAACAGGGAAAGGCGGTTTCTCAACATAAGAAGTAGGAACAATAGGATCATTATAAGTAATAGTCTTTTGTTCAACTTTAATAGATGCAACTACTTTTACTTCTATGGGAGGATGATATTTAAACAACTTCTCCTTGGGGAGATCAACATAAGCAGCAAAAGATTCGCAGAAAGAAGCTACTATCTCAGAGTCAAGTCCATATTTAGTGCTAAATTTACGAAAAATATCGGTATCCATAAAAGATTTAACACAATCAAAACTAGGCGTCATACCTGACTCCTTACCATTGTCGAGGTCCCAATCTTCGGAGTTGCGTTTAATTGTTTCCAATAAATCCCATTTGAATTCAATAGTCTTCATCATAAAAGAGCCAGCACAAGAAGTATCAAGCATGGTGTGATTGTTATCAGAAAGCCGAGCATAAAATTTTTGAATAATCATTTCTCTTGAGAGCTCATGATTGGGGCATGAATATAACATTGATTAAAGCCTCCCCAAGCTTGAGCGATGCTTTCTCCTTCGCGAGGCCAAAAATTATATATATAATTGCGATCACGATGAACAAGATGCATAGGATAAAACTTTTGATGAAATTCCAATTTCAATCGTTTGTAGTTCCAAGACTCCATATCATCACATAGCCTATACCATGTCGATGCATCTCCCCTCAAATATAAAGGGAAGACCTGCTTCTTAACAACATCTCCGGGTACACCTGCAAGCTTAAATAATCCACAAACTTCATCCACATATATTAGATGCTCATCATGATGTTTTGTTTCGTCTCCCAAAAAAGGATTAGCTAGCAGTTTTTCTACCATACCCAAAGGAATTTCAAAGCAAGCATTTTCCATTTTCAGTAGGTTCAGTAGGTTAAGGAGCACCTCTTTTCTCTACTGGTCGGGGTGAAGATACCCCGAACAAGCCCCTCAGAGGATTACTTTCCATAGTAACAAGTGACTGTAAATTTCAGCACACTATATAAATTTTTCCTTACCAAATTCAACCTACCAAAGGCGCTTCACTCCTCGGCAACAGCGCCAGAAAAGAGTCTTGATGACCCACAAGTATAGGGTATCTATTGTAGTCCTTTCGATAAGTAAGAGTGTCGAACCGAACAAGGAGCAGAAGGAAATGATAAGTGGTTTCCAGCAAGGTATTCTCTGCAAGTACTGAAATAAGTGGTAATAGATAGTTTTGTGATAAGATAATTTGTAATGAGCAACAAGTAACAAAAATAAATAAGGTGCAGCAAGGTGGCCCAATCCTTTTTGTAGCAAAGGACAAGCCTGGACAAACCCTTATATGATGTAAAGCGCTCCCGAGGACACATGGGAATATCGTCAAGCTAGTTTTCATCACGCTCATATGATTTGCGTTCGGTACTTTGATAATTTGGTATGTGGGTGGACCGGTGCTTGGGTGCTGCCCTTACTTGGATAAACATCCCACTTATGATAACCTCTATTGCAAGCATCCGCAAATACAACAAAAGTATTAAGGTAAACCTAACCATAGCATGAAACATATGGATCCAAATCGGCCCCTTACGAAGCAACGCATAAACTAGGGTTTAAGCTTCTGTCACTCTAGCAACCCATCATCTACTTATTACTTCCCAATGCCTTCCTCTAGGCCCAAACAATGGTGAAGTGTCATGTAGTCGATGTTCACATAACACCACTAGAGGAGAGACAACATACATCTCATCAAAATATCGAACGAATACCAAATTCACATGACTACTAATAGCAAGACTTCTCCCATGTCCTGAGGAACAAAAGTAACTGCTCACAAAGCATAAACATGTTCATAATCAGAGGGTTATTAATATGCATATAGGATCTGAACATATGATCTTCCACCAATTAAACCAACTAGCATCAACTACAAGGAGTAATTAACACTACTAGCAACATACTAGCACCAATCCCGGACTTGGAGACAAGAATTGGATACAAGAGATGAACTAGGGTTTTGAGATGAGATGGTGCTGATGAAGATGTTGATGGAGATTGCCCTCTCCTGATGAGAGGAGCATTGGTGATGATGATGGGGATGATTTCCCCCTTCGGGAGGGAAGTTTCCCCGGCAGAACAGCCCCGCCAGAACCCTAGATTGGTTCCGCCAAGGTTCCGCCTCGTGGTGGCGGAGTTTCGTCCGAGAAGATGGCTTATGATTTTTTCCCATCGAAAGAGCCCATATAGCAGAAGATGGTCACCGGAGGGCCACTAGGGGGGTAGGGCGCCCCCCACCCTCGTGGGCAGGGTGTGGCCCCCTTGGTGAAGTTCTTGCGCTCAATGTTTTTTATATATTTGGAAAACATCATCCGTGAAGTTTCAGGACTTTTGGAGCTGTGCAGAATAGGTCTCTAATATTTGCTCCTTTTCCAGCCAGAATCCCAGCTGCCGGCATTCTCCCTCTTTATGCAAACCTTGTAAAATAAGAGAAAATAGGCATAAGTATTGTGACATAATGTGTAATAACAACCCATAATGCAATAAATATTGATATATAAGCATGATGCAAAATGGACGTATCAATGCTATTATGCTACTATCTCTTAGTCTTGTGCTTCATGAATTGTATTTTGAAAAGGAGGACACGTGGAAATTAAAATTCCTGTGGGTTTTCTTCCAAGGAGACACTAAAGGAACAAATCTTACAGTTTTCCTTTGCTCCATTCCTTTGAACCAAATTCATGAATAGTAGTACCATAGGAAACTTTCCAATTCGTATGTTTTTTCCTTCACTTTTCCTTTCAAGCACCGGCGATTGTAGTGGGCAAGCTTGAGCAAGGAAAAGCCTACACTCAAAAAATGTATTTGTGCTACTTCTATTACTTTGGACCTAGGCCACTGCCCTACTAGCTCAACTCCTAGGCCCATCGACAAATGCACAGGTCAAACAGGCAGAGATTAATAATGATGGCGTTCAAGAGAGTCCATAACGGATAGCTAAGTTTCCTAGTACCTTACTTCTTTTCATATAGTAGGAGAAACTAATCGTATTTCACATTACTGTGTGTGCTCAGTGGACAATATATATAACATGTAGAGTAAAAGAGAGATGCAATAAGTGTATAACCTCTTTGGCGAAGCCATGTCGATCTTAGCGTGATTGGGTTGGTCGGTGAGGATGATCCGGCTGACTTGGCTGTCGGAGGAGGGGAAGAAGATCTTAGGCGTCTGGAGATGGAGCCCGGGGTACTGCTCCACTGTGATGGACGGTTTCGTCGCTGGAGCAGCTCCGGTGAGTTGTACGACGCCGAGGCTGAAGCAGGACAAGAGAGACAACGTTAACCTGAGTGGAATTCTAATAGCATCTCCAATAGATGACGTAAAATACATAACCACAAAGTGCTAGATGTAAAATACATCAGCCGCTCATCTCTGAACTTAACTGTCAAAACTGAACTTAACTGTCAAAACTGAATTTTTCTGTCAAAACTGAATGCACTAGTAGCAGAAAAGAAGTAGTAGTAGTAGCAGCGCGTGCGAGAGCCGGGGCAGCTGATCGTGTAGCAGCATCAGGTGAGGCTACCCTAAGCCACCAGCCACCACCGGCCAAACAACCGCCCCCCATCGCCCGCGGCCGACGGGGCGCCGCCCCGCCCGCCCCGAAACCACTCCCCACTGCCGGTCCACCGCCCCGCCCGTCCCAAAATCAC
>NC_041388.1:90371772-90420866 GCF_002162155.2 Triticum dicoccoides
CGATCCCCATGCCACTGCCCCACCACCGCCGTGACCACCGTCCCCATGCTGAACCCTAAGATAGATACTGGGGTACCTCTCCAGCGAGCCCCCTCCCTGTTGCGGCTGGTTCTTCCTTAACTCCGGCGAGCCCTCCCACCCCTGAAAATCGACTGAATCGAAAGTCGATTCGGTCGACTGAAGTGTAGCTAAATCGGAGCAGCATCGCAAGCAAGAGCAAGAGCGAGAGCAGCAGCGCGAGCAAGAGCAGACCAAGCAGGGGACTGAGAGCAAGAGCAGAGTGCTACCTCTTGAGCACTGCGTTGGTTTTCCCCGAAGAGGAAGGGATGATGCAGCAAAGTAGCATAAGTATTTCCCTCAGTTTTTGAGAACCAAGGTATCAACCAGTAGGAGGCTACGCGCCAGTCCCGCGTACCTACACAAAACAAATAAATCCTCGCAACCAACGTGATAAGGGGTTGTCAATCCCTACACGGCCACTTCCGAGAGTGAGATCTGATAGATATGATAAGATAATATTTTTGGTATTTTTGTGATAAAGATGCAAAGTAAAATAAAAGCAAAGTAAAAAGCAAATGAAATAACTAAGTAGTAGGAGACTAATATGATGAAGATAGACCCGGGGGCCATAGGTTTCACTAGTGGCTTCTCTCGAAAGCATAAGTATTCTATGGTGGGTGAACAAATTACTATTGAGCAATTGACAGAATTGAGCATAATTATGAGAGTATCTAGGTATGATCATGTATATAGGCATCACGTCCGAGACAAGTAGACCGACTCCTGCCCGCATCTACTACTATTACTCCACTCATCGACCGCTATCCAACATGCATCTAGAGCATTAAGTTAATGAAAACAGAGTAACGCCTTAAACAAGATGACATGATGTAGAGGGCTAAACTCATGCAATATGATGAAAACCCCATCTTGTTATCCTCGATGGCAACAATACAATACGTGCCTTGCTTCCCCTACTGTCACTGGGAAAGGACACCGCAAGATTGAACCCAAAGCTAAGCACTCCCCCATTGCAAGAAAGATCAATCTAGTAGGCCAAACCAAACTGATAATTCGAAGAGACTTGCAAAGATAACCAATCATACATAAAAGGATTCAGAGAAGATTCAAATATTGTTCATAGATAGACTTGATCATAAACCCACAATTCATCGGTCTCAACAAACACACCGCAAAAAGAAGATTACATCGAATAGTTCTCCACAAGAGAGGGGGAGAACATTGTATTGAGATCCAAAAAGAGAGAAGAAGCCATCTAGCTACTAACTATGGACCCGTAGGTCTGAGGTGAACTACTCACACTTCATCGGACGGGCTATGGTGTTGATGTAGAAGCCCTCCGTGATCAATGCCCCCTCCGGTGGAGCTCCGGAGCAGGCCCCAAGATGGGATCTCATGGATACAGAAAGTTACGGCGGTGGAATTAGGGTTTTGGCTCCATCTCTGATCATTTGGGGGTACGTAGGTATATATAGGAGGAAGGATTACGTCGGTGGAGCAACAAGGGGCCCACGAGGGTGGAGGGCGTGCCTGGGAGGGGGGGTAGGCGCGCCCCTACCTCGTGGCCTCCTCTTTTGTGTCTTGACGTAGGGTCCAAGTCTCCCAGGTCTTGTTCGTTAAGAAAATCACGTTCCCGAAGGTTTCATTCCGTTTGGACTCCATTTGATATTCCTTTTCTTCGAAACCCTAAAACATGCAAAAAACAACAATTCTGGGCTGGGCCTCCGGTTAATAGGTTAGTCCCAAAAATAATATAAAAGTGGATAATAAAGCCCAATAATGTCCAAAACAATAGATAATATAGCATGGAGCAATAAAAAATTATAGATATGTTGGAGATGTATCAAGCCTCCCCAAGCTTAATTCCTGCTCGTCCTCGAGTAGGTAAATGATAAAAACATAATTGTTGATGCGGAGTGCTACTTGACATAATTTTAATGTAATTCTTCTTAATTGTGGTACAAATATTCAAATCTGAAAGATTCAAGACAAAAGTTTAATATTGACATAAAAATAATGATACTTCAAGCATACTAAGAAAGCAATCATGTCTTCTCAAAATAACATGGCTAAAGAAAGTTATCCCTACAAAATCATAGTCTGGCTATGCTCCATCTTCACCACACAAAATATTTAAATCATACACAACCCCGATGACAAGCCAAGCAAATAGTTTCATACTTTCGGTTTTCTCAAACTTTTTCAATCTTCACGCAATACATGAGCGTGAGCCAAGGATATAGCACTATAAGTGGAATAGAATGGTGGTTGTGGGGAAGACAAAAAGGGAGAAGATAGTCTCACATCAACTAGGCGTATCCATGGGATATGGAGATGCCCATCAATAGATATCAATGTGAGTGAGTAGGGATTGCCATCCAACGGATGCACTAGAGCTATAAGTATATTAAAGCTCAACAAAAGAAACTAAGTGGGTGTGCATCCAACTTGCTTGCTCATGAAGACCTAGGGCATTTTGAGGAAGCCCATCATTGGAATATAGAAGCCAAGTTCTATAATGAAAAATTCCCACTAGTATATGAAAGTGATAACATAGGAGACTCTCTATCATGAATATCATGGTTCTACTTTGAAGCACAAGTGTGGTAAAAGGATAGTAACATTGTCCCTTCTCTCTTTTTCTCTCATTTTTTTAGTTGGGCCTTTTCTCTTTTTTATGGCCTCTTTTCTTTCTCTTTTTTTTTCGCTCGGAGTCTCATCCCGACTTGTGGGGGAATCATAGTCTCCATCATCCTTTCCTCACTGGGACAATGCTCTAAAAATTATGATCATCACACTTTTATTTACTTACAACTCAACAATTACAACTCAATACTTAGAACAAAATATGACTCTATGTGAATGCCTCCGGCGGTGTACCGGGATATGCAAGGAATCAAGAGTGACATGTATGAAAGAATTATGAATGGTGGCTTTGCCACAAATACGATGTCAACTACATGATCATGCTAAGCAATATGACAATGATGGAGTGTGTCATAATAAACGGAACGGTGGAAAGTTGCATGGCAATATATCTCGGAATGGCTATGGAAATGCCATAATAGGTAGGTATGGTGGCTGTTTTGAGGAAGGTATATGGTGGGTGTATGATACTGGCGAAAGGTGCGCGGTATTAGAGAGGCTAGCAAAGGTGGAAGGGTGAGAAAAGTGCGTATAATCCATGGACTCAACATTAGTCATAAAGAACTCATATACTTATTGCAAAAATCTACAAGTTATCAAAGCAAAGTATTACGTGCATGCTCCTAGGGGGATAGATTGGTAGGAAAAGACCATCGCTCGTCCCCGACCGCCACTCATAAGGAAGACAATCAAAAAATAAATCATGCTCCGACTTCATCACATAACGGTTCACCGTACGTGCGTGCTACGGGAATCACAAACTTTAACACAAGTATTTCTCAAATTCACAACTACTCAACTAGCATAACTTTAATATCACCATCTTCATATCTCAAAACAATTATCAAGTATCAAACTTCTCATAGCATTCAACACACTCATAAGGAAGTTCTTTTATTATTCTTGAATACCAAGCATATTGGGATTATTTAAGTAAATTACCATGCTATTTAAGACTCTCAAAATAATCTAAGTGAAGCATGAGAGATCAATAGTTTCTATAAAACAAATCCACCACCGTGCTCAAAAAGATATAAGTGAAGTACTAGAGCAAAACTATATAACTCAAAAGATATAAGCGAAGCACATAGAGTATTCTAACAAATTCCAAATCAAGTATGGATCTCTCAAAATGTGTGTACAGCAAGGATGATTGTGGTAAACTAAAAAATAAATACTCAAATCATAGAAGACGCTCGAAGCAAAACACATATCATGTGGTGAATAAAAATATAGCTCCAAGTAAAGTTACCGATAGAAGTAGACAAAAGAGGGGATGCCTTCCGGGGCATCCCCAAGATTTGACTTTTAGGTGTCCTTAGATTATCTTGGGGGTTCCATGGGAATCCCCAAGCTTACCCTCTTGCCACTCCTTGTTCCATAATCCATCAAATCTTTACCCAAAACTTGAAAACTTCACAACACAAAACTTAAAGTAGAAAATCTCGTGAGCTCTGTTAGTGAAAGAAAACAAAAGACCACTTCAAGGTACTGTAATTAACTCATTATTTATTTATATTGGTGTTAAACCTACTGTATTCCAACTTCTCTATGGTTTATAAACTATTTTACTAGCCATAGATTCATCAAAATAAGCAAACAACACACGAAAAACAGAATCTGTCAAAAACAGAACAGTCTGTAGTAATCTGTAGCTAGCACAAGATCTGGAACCCCAAAAATTCTAAAATAAATTTTTGGACGTGAGGAATTTATGTATTAATCATCTTCAAAAAGAATTAACTAAATATCACTTTCCAAATAAAACTGGCAGCAGTTCTCATGAGAACTAAAGTTTCTGTTTTTTACAGCAAGTGTATCAAGACTTTCCCCAAGTCTTCCCAACGGTTCTACTTGGCACAAACACTAATTAAACACAAAAAACACAACCAAAACAGAGGCTAGATAAATTATTTATTACTAAACAGGAGCAAAATTCAAGGAATAAAAATAAAATTGGGTTGCCTCCCAACAAGCGCTATTTTTAACGCCCCTAGCTAGGCATAACAAGCAAGGATAGATCTAGGTATTGCCATCTTTGGTAGGCAATCCATAAGTGGCTCTCATAATAGATTCATAAGGTAATTTAATTTTCTTTCTAGGAAAGTGTTCCATGACTTTCCTTAATGGAAATTGGAATCTAATATTTCTTTCCTTCATATCAATAATTGCACCAATCGTTCTAAGGAAAGGTCTACCAAGAATAATAGGACATGAAGGATTGCAATCTATGTCAAGAACAATAAAATCTATGGGCACATAATTCCTATTTGCAACAATAAGAACATAATTAATTCTACCCATAGGTTTCTTAATAGTGGAATCCGCAAGGTGCAAGGTTAGAGAGCAATCATCAAAATCACGGAAACCTAACAAATCACACAAAGTCTTTGGAATCATGGAAACACTAGCACCCAAATCACATAAAGCATAGCATTCATGATATTTAATTTTAATTTTAATAGTTGGTTCCCACTCATCATAAAGTTTTCTAGGGATAGAAACTTCCAATTCAACTTTTTCTTCATAAGATTGCATCAAGGCGTCAACGATATGTTTAGTAAACACTTTATTTTGACTATAAGCATGAGGAGAATTTAGCACGGATTGCAACAAGGAAATACAATCAATCAAATAGCAATTTTCATAGTTAAATTCCTTGAAATCCATAATAGTGGGTTTAGCAACATCCAGGGTTTTAATTTTTTCAATCCCACTTTTATCAATTTTAGCATCAAGATCAAAAAATTCCAAATTCTTAGAACGCCTTCTAGGTAAAGGTGGATCATATTCAGTCCCATCATTATCAAGATTCATATTGCAAAACAAATATTTAATAGGGGACACTTCAATAACTTTTAGATCTTCATCTTTATTTTCATAGGAACTAGAAGAACAAGCTCTTATAAAGGCATCTTTCTTAGCACGCATCCTAGCGGTTCTTTCTTTGCACTCATCAATGGAAATTGTCATGGCTTTGAGAGACTCATTGATATTATGCTTAGGTGTAATATATATAAGTTTCAAAGAATCAACATCAAGATAAATTCTATCAACATTCCTAGCCAACTCATCAATCTTAAGCAATTTTTCTTCAATCAAAGCATTAAAATTCTTTTGCAAAGTAATAAATTCTTTAATATTAGATTCAAAATCAGAGGGCATCTTATTATAATTTCCATAAGAATTGTTGTAGGAATTACCATAATTATTAGAGGGATTACTAGGATAAGGCCCAGGATTGAAATTTCCTCTATATGCGTTGTTACCAAAATTGTTCCTACCAACAAAATTCACATCCATAGATTCATTATTATTCTCAATCAAAGTAGTCGAGGGCATATCATTAGGATCAGAAGAAACACTCTTACTAGCAAATAATTTCATAAATTCATCCATCTTTCCACTCAAAACATTAATTTCTTCTATCGCATGCACCTTTTTATTAGTAGATCTTTCAGTATGCCATTGAAAATAATTAACCATAATATTATCTAGGAGTTTAGTAGCTTCTCCTAAAGTGATTTCCATAAAAGTGCCTCCCGTGGCCGAATCTAAAAGATTTCTAGAAGCAAAATTCAATCCGGCATAAATTTTTTGTATAATCATCCACAAATTTAAACCATGAGTAGGGCAATTACGTATCATTAGTTTCATTCTCTCCCAAGCTTGTGCAACATGTTCATGATCAAGTTGCTTAAAATTCATAATATCGTTTCTAAGAGAGATGATCTTAGCGGGAGGAAAATACTTAGAGCTAAAAGCATCTTTGCACTTGTTCCATGAATCAATACTATTTTTAGGCAAAGACGAAAACCAAGCTTTAGCACGATCTCTAAGCGAAAAAGGAAATAGCTTAAATTTAACAATATCATTATCCACATCTTTCTTCTTTTGCATATCACACAAATCAATGAAGCTATTTAGATGGGTAGCGGCATCTTCACTAGGAAGCCCGGAAAACGGATCTTTCATGACAAGATTCAGCAAAGCAGTATAAATTTCACAAGATTCAGCATCGGTAAGAGGAGAAATCGGAGTTCTAATAAAATCATTGTTGTTGGTATTGGTGAAGTCACACAATTTAGTGTTATCTTGAGCCATCGTGACAAGAAAGCAAACTAACACACAAGCAAACAAAAAGCAAGCGGGCAAAAAGAGGCAAATAGAGAAAGAGAGGGAGGATAGAGAGGGAGGGTGAATAAAACGGCAAGGGTGAAGTGGGGGAGAGGAAAACGAGAGGCAAATGGCAAATAATGTAATGCGGGAGATAAGGGTATGTGATGGGTACTTGGTATATTGACTTTTGCGTAGACCTACCCGGCAGCGGCGCCAGAAATCCTTCTTGCTACCTCTTGAGCACTACGTTGGTTTTCCCCGAAGAGGAAGGGATGATGCAGCAAAGTAGCGTAAGTATTTCCCTCAGTTTTTTAGAACCAAGGTATCAATCCAGTAGGAGGCTACGTGCTAGTCCCTCGTACCTGCACAAAACAAATAAATCCTCGCAACCAACGCGATAAGGGGTTGTCAATCCCTACACGGCCACTTATGAGAGTGAGATATGATAGATATGATAATATAACATTTTTGGTATTTTTGTGATAAAGATGCAAAGTAAATTAAAAGCAAAGTAAAAAAGCAAAGGAAATAACTAAGTAGTAGGAGACTAATATGATAAAGATAGACCCGGGGGCCATAGGTTTCACTAGTGGCTTCTCTCGAAAGCATAAGTATTCTATGGTGGGTGAACAAATTACTGTTGAGCAATTGACAGAATTGAGCATAGTTATGAGAATATCAGGTATGATCATGTATATAGCCATTACGTCCGAGACAAGTAGACCGACTCCTGTTTGCATCTACTACTATTACTCCACTCATCGACCGCTATCCAACATGCATCTAGAGTATTAAGTTAATGAAAACAAAGTAACGCCTTAAGCAAGATGACATGATGTAGAGGGATAAACTCATGCAATATGATGAAAGCCCTATCTTGTTATCCTCGAGGGCAACATTACAATACATGCCTTGCTGCCCCTACTGTCACTAGGAAAGGACACCGCAAGATTGAACCCAAAGCTAAGCACTTCTCCCATTGCAAGAAAGATCAATCTAGTAGGCCAAACCAAACTGATAATTTGAAGAGACTTGCAAAGATAACCAATCATACATAAAAGAATTCAGAGAAGATTAAAATATTGTTCATAGATAGACTTAATCATAAACCCACAATTCATCGATCTCAACAAACACACCGCAAAAAGAAGATTACATCGAATAGTTCTCCACAAGAGAGGGGGAGAACATTGCATTGAGATCCAAAAATAGAGAAGAAGCCATCTAGCTACTAACTATGGAGCCGTAGGTCTGAGGTGAACTACTCACACTTCATCGGAGGGGCTATGGTGTTGATGTAGAAGCCCTCTGTCATCGATGCCCCCTCCGGCGGAACTCTGGAATAGGCCCCAAGATGGGATCTCGTGGATACAGAAAGTTACGGAGGTGGAATTAGGGTTTTGGCTCCATCTCTGATCGTTTGGGGGTACGTAGGTATATATAGGAGGAAGGAGTACGTCGGTGGAGCAACAGGGGGCCCACGAGGGTGGAGGGCACGCCTGGGGGGGGGTAGGCGCGCCCCCTACCTCGTGGCCTCCTCTTTTGTGTCTTGACATAGGGTCCATGTCTCCCGGGTCTTGTTCGTTAAGAAAATCACGTTCCCGAAGGTTTCATTCCGTTTGGACTCCGTTTGATATTCCTTTTCTTCGAAACCCTAAAACAGGCAAAAAAAGCAATTCTGGGCCGGGCCTCCGGTAAATAGGTAAGTTCCAAAAATAATATATAAGTGGATAATAAAGCCCAATAATGTCCAAAACAGTAGATAATATAGCATGGAGCAATCAAAAATTATAGATACGTTGGAGACGTATCACAGAGCAGCAACGCGAGCGAGAGCTAAAGCAGCAGCAGCTCCTACTGATGTGGACGTCGCCGCAGAGGGAGCGACGCTGTGGAGGAAGTGGCCGGCAACGCCGCAGTGGATGGAGTCGCGCCGTGTCGGCTTGGGACCGAGCGCCGGCAGCACCGTGATATCGAATCAAGAAGAAATTGCGGCGATTACTGTACATCCTCTTTGGTGGCGCCGATTAGGCCTCAGCTGCATCCGAGGAAACGGTGATGATGATGCTCTTCCGGTGGTGCAGTTGAAGACGGCGGTGTGGGAATGGAGGTGACGCAAAAGATGAGGGGAACATCGGGGCAGCTCCTTGGAGGTGGAGGACGGGGTGGCTGAACCGATGGGACGATGAGATCAACGACGGATCCTCATCTGGTACGGTGGATGAGGGACATCGAGGTGTTGCTGTGGACGACGTCGTCGGGGAAGAGGCTCCGGCTGGGTGGTTGACGGAGGAGGGTGTGGGGCTTCACGGGTTTTCGTGGCCTCGGTGTACGAATGGGTGGGCGGATGGGATGGGAGTGGGGAACCATGGCTTAGGGACGTGCTTGTCCGAAATGTGGGGTAAGCTACAAAAGTACCCCCACCGATTTGAGCAAGGTGTTTCTTTCAGTTCAGGGGTATCACGGGCATTTTGCGTGTTGGGATTTCACAGGAGGTGGGAGTTTTCGCGCGCGTTGTAATTTTGGAATAGCAAGGCGCAGGTTGAGATGGAGGGAGTTGTCGGAGCACAACGAGACAAAGATATATCTTAAATATTTCGGGGTAACAAGGCGCGGGTTGAAGAGGCGGGAGTTTCGCAGCACGATAGACAGAGACGTTAGCTTGAAATTTCGACATAACAAGGCGCGACTTCAAATTTCGGGAGAACAAGCTTAACATGTACCCAAAAAAAGACAATTCCCACCTCATCACTAGTGAGAGCTATGTCCCATTTTACTATATTACTAGAAATGCATTCAAATACAACAAAAAAAAAGAAAATCAGGACAACAAACATAACGTGTACAGTACCAAAACAATTTGCATTTCCCTCAACAATAAAAAACAATGTGTGTTGTCTAGCATATGGACTAAATTGAGTACATTTTCCCTATTTTAATGGGATTGTACTCGGGTTAGTTATACAACCATCTAAATATTATCTTCACAACACATGACATGAATATAGGAGAAGTAAATTCCTATATAAATACGAACTACATGTACATACGATCTCTAATTCAAATATATGTATATATTTTATGTTGAATTCAAATCATAGTACATGTATGCTCTAGCTAGATGTTCGGAATCTAAACCATGTATGATATACTACGTACAATGTGTTTAACAAGCACAACACACACACACACACAAACACCATTTAGACTAGTAAGGTACATGTGCATTGCACGCATGATATTTGGCAACTAAATTATGAATAAATACCACATTATAGCATGTAAGCTTTGAGTCATATATGCATGATGTAGATGCTCGTTTAATTCTTATAGTTCATTTCATTCAAAACCATCTAGTTTTTATAAGAAAGCTAATCTATTTTAAGATTCATGGAATTGTGCGTCGTAAGGCATAAAGTAAAAAAAAATAGTTGCAAATCATGTAGAAAAACATTTGGGTAATTCTGATACGGAAGATTCTAGAACAAAGAAGAAGTGCTTGTGTTTTGAGGTTTGTGCATTATGCTTAAGTTCAACCATGGAGTCCTCTAGATTGTACATGTGGCAAAATCTGGTGGAATCTAGATGATATCCAATGGCCAGTTGTGCTCATATTTGCCATCTCTCCACCATCGGATTGGCCTCATCCAACGACCATCTTTCAAAGTTAAAGTTATCCGCACACTATATAAAAAATATAAAATATAATATATATAGGGGTATAGATATAGATATGTGATGCGAAAGCCACCCATCATCTCCAATTAGAATAGTGTGTCCATGCACGGATGCAATGTGGGAAATGATGTCTGCCATCGATATCTCAAATACAAATCAGTCCTACCTTGTTCAATGTGTATACAGTACAACATGCTCATTTCCAAACCACACCATGCATATATCAGTTATATTCATGCATGCATCGGTTTCAAACATCATGATCTCTTATTCAAATATTTGAATTCTACTTTACATTGATTATGATGTCACCTAGTCTTTTGCACCCACACAGTCATCTTCTCTTATAATTGTACCATTAACTTTCTCTCGTGCATGCATGCACATACAGTACAAGTCGGCATTATCCATCGCACACATGCAATCTTTGTCTTCAGGTTGGTCTCTGTCAGTGTCAAAACCGGCGGATCTCGGGTAGGGGGTCCCGAACTGTGCGTCTAGGATCGATGGTAACAGGAGACGAGGGACACGATGTTTACCTAGGTTCGGGCCCTCTCTATGGAGGTAATACCCTACTTCCTGCTTGATTGATCTTAATGAATATGAGTATTACAAGAGTTGATCTACCACGAGATCATAATGGCTAAACCCTAGAAGCCTAGCCTATATGACTATGGTAATGAGTATATCCTTTCCGGACTAACCCCTCCGGTTTATATAGACACAGGGGGGAATCTAGGGTTACATAGAGTCGGTTACATAAGAAGGAATCTTCATAGTCGATCGCCAAGCTTGCCTTCCACGCCAAGGAGAGTCCAATCCGGACACAGGTACAGTCTTCGGCCTTCATGTCTTCACAACCCATCAGTCCGGCCCACGGATAAAAGTCCGGACGCCCGAGGACCCCTTAGTCCAGGACTCCCTCAGTAGCCCCTGAACCTGGCTTCAATGACGAGGAATCCGGCGCGCATATTGTCTTCGGCATTGCAAGGCGGGTTCCCCCTTCCGAACTCCTAGTTGAGCTTCAAATGTAATGATTGTATCCGGACTTGCATGCACAACCGCAAAGGACATAATATTTCATGAGTTCAACTCACCGACCAAAATTTGATAATATGACACCACGCATGCCCGGCCACTTCTTGCGAACCGTTTTAGCCGGCCCGTCACCCCACGTCCCAAGACGTGGTCTTATTGGCGTGTCTTATCCAAACGGAGATCGTGCCTCCCTTTTTAAGGGATTCCTGTCAACCCGGACATGGGTGACCCAACCGTCGCTTGGGTACAACTCCTTGGAAACAAGCAAGTTTTTGAGGCCCAAGAGGAGACGTTTGATATTCGCAGCCTTTATATAGGGGTATAGACCCGTCTTTTTCTTCCATGCTTGCCTCTTCCTCGACCCCTGCAACCCCGAGTTCCAACACCCGGGTTTCGGTCGCCACAAGCCCCAATCATGTCCGGATCCAGCCATCAAGGCCGGTGGGTAGCTTCTTCTATCACCGAGGAAGATATCGCAAAACTTCGGGAGGTGAGGTACCTGACCGCAGAAATCCATCACAGGCTTCCTACCGAGGGGCGGGTTATTCCCACCCCCAGATCCGGCGAGAGGGTCGTGTTCGTGTCCCACTTCCTCCGCGGGTTAGGCTTTGCACTTAACCCCTTCGTCCAAGGGCTCATGTTCTATTACGGGCTAGATTTTCACGATCTGGCCCCGGACTCTATTCTTGTTATCTCGGCATTTATCATCACGTGCGAAGCCTTCCTCCGAACTACTCCGCACTTTGGCTTGTGGCTCAAGACCTTCGATGTGAAGCCGCAAGTGGTAGAGGGGAGCAGGCCAAGTGCGGCGGCGCTACAGTGAGCAAGCTTGCTAGAGCCATTTGGCTGAAAGGATCCTTCACCAAATATTCCGATCTGTGGCAGCAGGGGTGGTTCTATATTACCGAGCCCCGCAACTCCAAGTGGGCAACTGCACCCGCATTTCTATCCAGCCCCCCAACTCAGCTTGCATTGTGGATTAACAAGGGGCTAGATTGGGGATCAACAAATGATGTGCGAATTCTGCAGAGTCGCATCCGAAGCCTCATTAAGAGGAACATCGACATAGCCAATGTCGTTCAAGTAATACTAGTTCGTCGGACCCTGCCGTGCGAGCGACGGCCTCTCCACCTATGGGAGTTCAATCTAGAGGGGTCGCGAACTCTTTAGCACTTCTTCGGCACTACGCACTAAGGAATGTGGAGATTATTCTTCGGGAAACGAAGGCAATGGCCGGACACCATCGAAGATGTTGGCCTAAACTGTAACCATCCGGATAGCCCGGTAAGTACCCGTTTACCGAATACCCCGTAGTCAGATACCCAATGGCAAGATACCAACATTACCATCCTTTTTTCAGGGATGGATAAAGAAGGTGGAATAGATTAGGTGTCCGGCTCCCCTTCCCGAAGACTCGGCCACTCCTGTGTTAACAAGGATGGTGGCCTCGGCGCCATACCAGGCACCAGCAGGGGAGGGCGAGAAGACCCAAGATTACCTTGGTTCTAGAGGTAAGTCGGACACCGAGTTCAGAGAAATCGACCTTTCCTCGCCCGAAGTGGAGGCGAAAAAGGACCCAGTATCCCTTCTCCAAGCAGGAGGAAAAGGGCCACCTCCGAAGATTGGGAGGGGTGGTCTTTCAAGAAGGGCAAGATGCCACCGTCGAGCGGCCTGGGTTTGGAATGCGACGCCGGTAAACAGCTCCAACAAGGGGACAAGCCCTCAGCCAAACCGTAAGAGAATCCGGAGTACTTCGATAACGTCCTGCTCCATTGCCGTTATCGAAGATATACGTAACGCGTTCATGCATTTTTACAGGTCGGCACAGAGTTTTTCTGGGCGATCTTGTTCTTCAGGGAGTCTCCTCCTGGAGATGATGGAGAGCGAGACGCCTCCTCCAACCTCCTCGACAAACAAGGCGGATGACTCTGAAGTGTCATCGCAGAGGGTCCCTTTTGACCAACAAGTTGTGCAGGGGACAAAAGAGGCAGTACCAAGGGTGGAGCTCCGACCATCCGGGATTCCGGGGCTGACGATAACAAAGGCCCCAGACTGACTGGTTCGCAGCCGACGGTGATTCTGGAGACGGGTGAACAGATTCCTTCAAAGGATGATTGTGCTCCTGGAGCGGCTTTCGGAAACCCGGAGACTCCGGATATATTACGGGACATGTTGCGGAAAGCATCTGTCTCTGGGGAACATCGTACCTTGATGGGTACAGTGATTGAGAAGATTTCGTCCGCGAAGAGCGGATGAAATGAAGCCTTCATGAGCCTACTGAAGGGCTTCGAGGTGTGTGACATAATGTTTTCAGCTATGTTTCATTTGCAAAGATGCGCCTGTGTATAGGTAGTAGCCCCTGATACTCGAGTTAGCTTCCACTGGGAAGCAAACGGAGGATCAAAAAGGATTGTTTGAGGACTAACCTGATGAACTCTGAACACAGGCTGCTTCTCCCTTGGCCACTTCCCGGACTATGGAGATTGCCGATTTGCAGTGGAAGCTTGATGTGGCAGGGGATGATCTTGCTTTAATCAATATGCGTCTTGACAAGTCGCAAGGTATGTCTTCGGGGCAATCCTCATACATTTGTTTGGTATAAGCATGATGCTGAGATTTAGATGCTGGAATATGCATGGCTGCAAATGGTGTTGCCGCCGTTGAAGTTCTTCGAGTGGAGCTGTCCCGGGCCAAGGAATGGGCCTGGCGTAGTAATGTTGCTGCCGAAAAGGCATGGGCTGAATTAAACGCCGAACAAGCTGCACGGCGCCAAGATGAGGAGAAGATATCCACAATGATGCTCGAAATGGAGAATGCTACCGGCCGCTATGAATTTCTGGAGAAGGAGAGTAAAGCCTTAACGGCTGATCTGGACAAGGCCTTGCAAGAGGCGAGAGAAGCACGGTTGGAATGCAGAGCAGCCCGTGAGGAGGTTCGACAGGCGAGGGAGATTGCGGCTAGAAAGCCCTTTCTGCTGCAAACTAAGTTCGGTGACCCGAATTATGCCCAGCTTAACCAAGCATGGAGTTCTCCGGACGAGTTCTTGGACTTGCCGAAGAGTTCTGTTGATGCGGCGCAGTATTACCAAGCGCGAGATGGATATGCAACGGAGAAGCTTTTTTGGTCGCAGTTTGGCGCATCAAAGCGCCCTCTGTTGCTCAATGAACAGATGTCCCAATGGGCCGAACTTCATAGGATATCCGGCGCTGCCATGAAGGATGTCGTAATCCGGTTGTGGCCAACCGAGCCTGTTCCGAATAGCTATTTCAGTTTGGTGCAGAGGCTTGTTGATGCGGCGCCGCGTATCGATGTTGTGAAGTGATCATCGTGCATTGAGGGTGCGCGAATGGCTTTTGCCCGAGTCAAAACATTCTGGGGGAAGATGAAGGCCATCGATGTTGCGACGAAGAGTCCGCCCAAAGGCAAAGACCGCACGGAACCGGAGCATTATTTTGAAGACGTCCTAGAGGCCGCCCGCTTTATAAAGGGTCAGTGCTCGAAAGACATAATGTTCAAGTGGGGTGTATGAAAATTGTAAAAGACAATTTTATAGTTAATCTATTTATGTTTTGCTTGAAAGCTTGAATTCCTCCTGTGCGGCCATTTTGATATAATCTGGAAGTTTTCCAGTCGTCGGCTTCAGCCCCCTCATAGGAAGTATGGGGGTGTTCGGAAAGGCATTTAATCACTCTTTATCCAATGTCTTGGTCAATGAAGGAGGTGATAAATACGGCGAACCAGGAAATCGGACTATAGGGCGTTAACGCTTTCAGTTAGCCATAGGAGTTTTATTGTGGGGCTACGACATAGCCCCTGGTATGTATGCGGCATATGGTGCCTTACATATTTGATCTGAAAAAGATCCCTCGTGTAACACGGAGAATCGCTAAAGATTCCAAGAAGTCATCAAGTGGTTGACCAGCTCACGCCGCATCATGACAGTCAGTTTTTGGCTTTCTCTACTGAGGTGCTCATCCGGCTTAGACTAGGGCACAATCGCACTAGTTCTCCCTTTACTACCCTATCCAATAGAGTGGAACGTAGGGTAGCAAGTAGAGGAGCCGGGCAACCCAACTATTGACCAAAGACAATGATTCGGAGCTGATGCATATAAGGCTAAACTTGCGACGCCGAAGTATGCTATAGAGCTGTTCAGACTTTTACTGACAACTCATCTGTTCCCACACCAAGCCCCTGGCAGGTTATGCTAAGGTATTTCTGTGAAATAACCATAGGAGCCATATTTGTTGGGGAAACAATGTGGGTGATTAGTTCGGATATTGTTTAATTGGAACTGAGCAATATGCCATCCTCCCGGCTATTTGACATGCTCGGGGTTGGAGGCGGAGGAACAAGCATAGTAAATGCTCGAGAAATAGAGAGTGCGGTCTACAAAAAGTTATTTTGGACCTCTTGTCGCACGTCTGCGCCGCTAGTCCTTGGTGGGGGAATCCTTGATGGAAATAGCCCCTTAGGTGAGTGTACGGATCTGGACTCCAATAGAGCCAGTTTCTGATGTTCATCCTATTCGTCACCTGTTTTTAAAGGATAATGAAGGAAGAAATAAAAAGAGAATAAATAATAATAAAAAAAGTTACTGGAGTGCTTGTAGGCTTGTCCGTATTATGCTTCCAGCAATGCCCATGGTATCTTGAGTGCGTAATGATGTATGCGCGGTACAAACTTTGTAGGTGTACGGAGTGGGCGGCGGAAGCCGGGTTGCTATTTCCGTTCTAGGAGTTGTTGATCCTCGGGTGGAGACTGCTTCTGACCCCCGGTGTTTCATTGGTGAACCTTTCCATCATCCATGTCGCTTGGTGGCCTCCTCCCCCTGTGTTCGGCGTTGAGCTTGCCGGCCTGTTTAAAGACCCAACAGTTTCTGTTGGTATGATTAGCTGGTTTATCAGGGTGGCCATGAATCTGGCAGGGTCGGTCCAATATCCTGTCCAGGTTGGATGGTTCGTCTCGATCCGCCTAGAATGGCTTCTTTCGCTGACCGGGCTTGGGGTTGCTGAATCCGGCGTTGACCGTTGTGTCGCCTGATCTTTCATTGTCATTGCGACTGTTGTTTTTGCTTCCTCGTGGCTTGCCGTTGCCGTCTCGGATTTCAGAGGTGCCCTGGTTGCTAGTGCTATTGCTTCTACGAGCGAGCCAGTTGTCTTCTCCCACGCAAAAGCGGGTCATCAGATCCGTGACGGCTGTCATGGATTTAGGTCCTTCTTGGACGAGGTGGCGTCCAAGCCATTCGTCCCGGACGCTGTATCTGAAAGCCACAAGGGCTTCCGCATCCGGACAGTCGACGATTTGGTTCTTTTTGACTAAGAACCGAGTCTAGAGCTCCCTGTCTGATTCTCCGGGCTGTTGGACAATGTGACTTAGGTCATCGGCATCCGGTGGCCGGACATGTGTTCCTTGGAAGTTATCGAGGAAGGCCTCTTCCAAGTCCTCCCAGCTGCCTATGGAGTTTTCAGGTAGGCTGTTTAACCAGTACCGAGATGGCCCTTTTAGTTTTAGTGGGAGGTATTTAATGGCGTGGAGGTCGTCCCCACGGGCCATGTGGATGTGGAGGATGAAATCTTCTATCCATACCGCGGGATCGGTGGTCCCATCGTTTGATTCAATATTGACAGGTTTGAATCCTTTGGGGAATTCATGATCCATTACTTCATCAGTGAAGCAAAGTGGGTGTGTGGCGCCTCTATGTTGGGCCACACTACGACGTAACTCCGAAAGAGTCCCTTTGCGGTTTTCGGATCGGGCATGGCGAGGTTTGACACGTCCGAATATGTAGCCATCGTCGCGTGTCGAAGCATGCTTTCGCGATCCGTAGATCAGTCTTGCGTTTCCTGCTCTATTGTCCAAGTCCCTCTGCAGGTTGTCTGGGTAATCGTGACCTGCTTGTTCTTGCCTCTACGGCGAGGTGGGGCGGTCTGGTGTTCGGCTTGAGTTTCCTCTTTATCCGGACAGAGTTGTTGGGACCTGCCGCATTGTGTGACGATGGTATGGGCTCCAACGCCCCGTCATCGGACTGGTAAAGCGATCTGTGCTTTGGATAGCCTTTGGCTAGGCCATTAAGGCCGTATTCTTCGGTGACCAGGACTTCGGTCCATCTGTCATTGAGTAGGTCTTGGTCAACTTGAAGCTGCTGCTACTTCTTTTTCAGGCTCCTTGCCATAGCTATCAGCCTGCGCTTGAAGCGCTCTTGCTCGAGGGGCTCTTCGGGTACGATGAAGTCTTTGTCGCCGAGGCTTACCTCATCTTCGGAGAGCGGAAGGTAGTTGTCGTCCTCTGAACCTTCGCTGGGCGGGGCCAGTTCATTGGGACTGGCTAGCCCGTTTTCCTGTTCCTCCTGCTTGGATATTGCTCCCACAGGGTCTTCACTGCTTTCGGTGCCGTCCGGAGTACTATTTTCTCCAGCGCCATCGTTGTTGCGGCGTGACTTGGGGCGGCGTTTGGGGCGCCGAAACTTAGACTGTGTCTCGGGAGTTTTAACTAGATCTCCCTTGTCCTTGCCGCGAGGCTATTTAAGTGTATCGATCATGTACACGTCATATGAAGGGGTGACCGTCCCATGCCTGATGACTGGCGGGTCTTGGCCTTGCTCCTTATCGGCATTGTCGTCTATGCTGTCAATATCTTCGGAGCCAGAAGCGGGCATGTCGGTTAAGTCCTCGAGAGTGGCTATGAAGTGGGTGGCGGGTGGGAAGCAAAATTCTCCATTGTCAGCCTCTAGCTCGAACTGGACATAGTTCGTCCGTGAGTCCCCCATCGGGGACAGGTTTTTCAACGAGTTCAGCACATCGCCAAAGGGCGAGTGTTGGAAGACTTCTGCGGTGCTGAAATCGATGATTGATAACCGATCCAGCTCGGTGTCCGGGAGCGCGCAAGGTTCGGAACTTATAGTCAGAAATGAGTCCAAAATTCCTTTGACACTGACATTGCCTGGTGTTGAGTTTGTGTGAGGCTCCAATGCCGCGGACTCTGTGGCTTCGGATGGTGCCAATTGCTCCGGATCTAAGGTCGTAGCAGTTACAGGAACCATCTCCAAAACCTGGTCCGATGACAGATTTAAGTCATGTTCATCGGAGCGAGGGGGAGCGATCACCGTGGTCTCAAAACCATTGAAGATCAAGTCTCCACGGATATCCGCGACATAGTTCAAGCTTCCAAATCTGACCTGATGGCCAGGGGCGTAGCTATCAATCTGCTCCAGATGGCCAAGCGAGTTGGCCCGCAGCACGAAGCCACAAAATATGAAAATCTATCCGGGGGAGGAAGGTTTCTCTTTGGACAGCGTCACTATAGACGATCGGAGGGGCCATCAAACCTCTCGTTGACGACACAGTGGAACTCTCAATGAAAGCACCAATGTCAGTGTCAAAACCGGTGGATCTCGGGACGGGGGTCCCGAACTGTGCGTCTAGGATCGATGGTAACCGGAGACGAGGGACATGATGTTTACTCGGGTTCGGGCCCTCTCTATGGAGGTAATACCCTACTTCTTGCTTGATTGATGTTGATGAATATGAGTTTTACAATAGTTGATCTACCACGAGATCGTAATGGCTAAACCCTAGAAGCCTAGCCTGTATGACTAGTAATGAGTATATCCTTTCCGGACTAACCCCTCTGGTTTATATAGACACCCGGGGGGGGGGGGAATCTATGGTTACATAGAGTGGGTTACATAAGAAGGAATCTTCATAGTCAGTCACCAAGCTTGCCTTCCACGCCAAGGAGAGTCCAATCCGGACACAGGAACAGTCTTCGGCCTTCATGTCTTTATAGCCCATCAGTTCGGCCCATGGATAACAGGCCGGATGCCCGAGGACCCCTTAGTCCAGGACTCCCTCAATCTCCCATGCATGTACACACACACACACACACCTCCCCCTCCCCATCATATCGGGCATTCTTTATCTCTCACATGCATGCGCAACGATCGATGTTCCTCTATGTGTGTGTATATATAGCTAGGTCTTTCACAGTTTTCCACACAAACCGATCAATCTATATATCTAGTGAGGTCTCACCCTCTTTCCCATGTCGACATCGATCAATCTATACCTCTCTATATAGGATTACATAGCTAATACACCCACATTAATTACATATCCAACGTCCCCCTCTCATCATCCATGCCTCAGCTTCATCTCTCAGAAGCGCGCATAGTGGCGCAGACAGGGGGCAGCAAGGGCCCTACCCCCCTAACATAACTATATATCGAGGCTAATATGAATGTGATCATTAGACAATTGCTGGTAAAATGGTTTATGTTGATGAATTGGCCCTCCTCGTAAAGGATTAGCAATGCTTGGCCCCCTAGCTCATTTATTTTTCATGGCTCCGCCACTGCGCGCAACAGCGCATGTTCTTGCCCCTCTCTTCAAATATCGATCTCACACTTGTGCACTCCTTCATAGTCTCCCTCCACTTGGCCCCTCACACCATCTTCTAGCCTCCCACCGGATTTTGCCACATGTACAATCTAGCAGACTCCACGGTTGAACTTAAGCATAATGCACAAACCTCAAAACACAAGTGCTTCTCCTTTGTTCTAGAATCTTCCATATCATAACTGCCCAAACTTTTTTCTAGTTGAATTTCCATTATTTGTTTTTACTTTATGCTTTACAACGCACAATTCCATGAATCATAAAATAGGTTAAGGGCTTCTTTGATTCAAAGGATTCTCAAAGGATTTTTGGAGGATTCTAATCCTTAGGAAAATTTTCCTATCTTGGTTGTTTGATTCGTACGCTTGTAAACCACATAAATTTTTCCACAGGATTCATTTTCACTAGATTTCATAGGAAACATCCCACTTAAACCACTTTGAAAGAATCCTGTGTTTTTCTACGCACAATCAAACACTCGTACAATCCTGTAGGATTCAAGGCGACATTCCACTCTAATCCCATGTTTTTCCTATTCCCGTGTTTTGGAAATCCTACGAATCAAAGAGGCCCTAGCTTTTTTATAAAAACTAATTTATTTTGAATGAGATGAACTATAAGAATTAAACGAAGGTCTATATCAGGCATATATGACTCAGAGCTTACATGCTATGGCATGGTATTTATTCATATTTTCGTTGCCAAATCTGATGCATGCAATGTAGGTGTACCTTACTAGTACTTCGAGTATGTGCAAAGACATAAATTAGAATTCCAATGGCACGCTACACAATGTCTCTCTTACAGTTCATGAAGCTACATGGCACATGTGGAGGCATTGTCACGACCTCCTTGTGTGGATTGATCACAGTGACGTGCTGCTGCTTCTAGAAGAATGGACTCGTCCTCTCTGAGGCACACTGGCGGTACATGCACGAAGTGAGGATGTGCATGCACGCCACGCACGCACTCATTCCCTCGGACGCACATGCGGGTACACGGGGCAATACATTTTTGTACGAAGATCCATCCCATGTGATAATTTGACGCGTGTAAAGTCCTTCATTTCATTGATGGTCAATTAATACAGCGCATGCAAATTGAGTGGATGTGAGTGCGGAAGAAAGACATTACTACTCCACTGGAAATAGGTTCCGTGAAGTTTCATGACTTTTGGAGCTGTGCAGAATAGGCCTCTAATATTTGCTCCTTTTCCAGCCCAGAATTCCAACTGTCGGCATTCTCCCTCTTCATGTAAACCTTGTAAAATAAGAGAGAATAGGCATAATAATTGTGACATTATGTGTAATAACATCCCATAATGCAATAAATATTGATACAAAAGCATGATGAAAAATGGACGTATCAACTCCCCCAAGCTTAGACCTCGCTTGTCCTCAAGCGGAAGCCGATATCGAAAAATATGACCACATGTTTAGAGATAGAGGTGTCGATAAAACAAAATTCAGACATGAGGGCATCATGATCATTCTTAGAACAACAACATATATATATACTGTCATATGATTTCTTATGCTAAAGTAACAATTCATTCACAAATTCAAGTATGAACCATAAACTTCATTGAAAACTAACAAACTATAATCTCAGTCATTGAAGCAATTACAATTTATCATAACATCGGAAAGAGTCAATATAAGAGCTTTTCAGCAAGTCCACATACTCAACTATCATTTAGTCTTTCACAATTGCTAACACTCATGCAATATTTCTGGGTATGAAGTTTTAATCGGACAAAGAATGATAGGGGCTTATAGTTTTACCTCCTAACATTTTACCTCAAGGGTAATGTCAACAATAATAGTTCATGAAAACTCACATCCAATTAGCTATATATATTAGGATCTTTCCAACACATAGTGCTTGACAAAGAATAAAATGTAAAAAGGAAAGGTGAAAACCACCATGACTCTTGTATAAAATATAAGACAAGGATAAAAGATAGGCCCTTCGCAGAGGGAAGCAGAGGTTGTCATCTGCTCTTATGGTTGGATGCACAGAATATTAATGCAAAAGAATGTCACTTTATATTGCCACTTGTGATATGGACCTTTATTATGCAGTCTGTTGCTTCTATTTCTTCCACATCACAAGATCATATAAAGCTTATTTTCTCCACACTAATAAATCATACATATTTAGAGAGCATTTTTTATTGCTTGCAACAATGACAACTTACTTGAAGGATCTTACTCAATCCATAGGTAGATATGGTGCACTCATGGAAAAATGGGGTTTAAGGATATTTGGAAGCACAAGTAGTATCTCTACTTGGTGCAAGGAATTTGGCTAGCATGAGGGGGAAAGGAAAGCTCAACATGTTGGATGATCCATGACAATATAATTTATTTCGGATGTAAGAAAACATAACCCATTACGTTGTCTTCCTTGTCCAACCTCAACTTTTTAGCATGTCATATTTTAATGAGTGCTCACAATCAGAAAAGATGTCCAAGATAGTATTTTTATATGTGAAAACCTCTCTTTCTTTATTACTTCCTATTAATTGCAACGATGACCAAAACTATGTTTGTCAATTCTCAACAACTTTTATTCATCATACTCTTTATATGTGAAGTCATTACTCTCCATAAGATCCATATGATCTCTTTATTTATTTTTGTTCTTTCTCTTCTCTTTTATTTGTATTCCCTCCAGATCATGGCAAGATAATCAGGCCCTTGACGCATAACTAATCTTTATTATATATAGCTCACAGACTCGATTACATAGAAGGATCATAAAGCAAAACTCAAAACTAGATCATACTAAAACTTTATTCTATTAGATCAAGATATAACCAAAAGGATCGAACTAAGAAAAACGGTAAAGATAAAAGTGTGATGGTGATACGATACCGGGGCACTCCCCCAAGCTTGGAAGTTGCTAAGAGGAGTGACCATACCCATGTGTTTATGACTCTTTCTTCGGAGGTGAAGGAGATGGTGATGATGATGACAATTGTGCCTTCAGCTTTTTCATATTGTAATTGAGAAGAGCGATCTCCTCCTTTAAATCATCGACCTCCGATTCCAGCTTCAAGATCTTGTCACATAAATCTCCTTTGGTTTTATTCCGAAAACGAGAAGGAATAGATCGATTGTTAGACAGTTTAGCCCTCTTAGGGAGACTAGACTTCTTGAACTTCACGCGCATATCCCCAAGTTGAGGTAGCGGAACATCCTCCTCCTCCGAACTTGAATCATTAATCCTTCTTAAATGAGCATCCTCCTCTTCATCCATAGTTTGACCACAAGGATAGGTCCCCATAGGTCTTTGGGTCAGCAATGAGGTGTGAGACATAGCTCTCTCCGTCAGAGTCTTGAGATGACATCTTGCTCTAAATCCGCAGCAGAAACAGCTCGAAACAAAAACAGAGGATATTTGCGTGGTACGGTGATCAAAACCTTAGGGAGATTATATAATGATTTTTTACCGACCAAAAGAAGTATCACACAAGAAAACGGAGTCCGGAGAGCACATGAGGTGCCCACGAGACAGGGGGCACGCCCAGGGGGGTAGGGTGCACCCTCCACCCTCGTGGAAGCCTCATGTCCTTCTCGGACTTCTTCTTATTTTTCCTATTTTCTTAAATATTCCAAAACAGAGAAAAATTGCTATTAGAACTGTTTTGGAGTCGGTTTACTTACCGTACCACATACCTCTTCCTTTTCGGAGTCTTAAACGTTCTAGAAAGTGTCCCTTATGTATTCCTCTGGGGTTACGGTTTCAATAACATTAGTTTCAACATTTATGGGATTACCTGAGATATAAAGGTTGATTCTTTGATCGTTCACTACCCTTGGATTTGTGCCTTCGAAGTTGTTGATTTTTATGGCACTAGAACGATAGACCTCCTTGATGACATAAGGACCTTCCCATTTAGAGAGGAGTTTTCCTGCACAAAAAATCTTCAACGAGAGTTGTATAGCAATACATAATCACCTACATTAAACTCACATTTTTGTATCCTTTTGTCATGCCATATTTTAACTTTCTCTTTAAACCGTTTGGCATTCTCATAGGTCTGGGTTCTCCATTCACCAAGTGAGCTAATGTCAAAAAGCCTCTTCTCACCAGTAAGTTTGAAGTCATAGTTGAGCTCTTTAATGGCCCAATATGCCTTATGTTCTAGTTCGAGAGATAAGTGACAAGCTTTTCCATAAACCATTTTATATGGAGACATACCCATAGGATTTTTATATGTAGTTCTATAGGCCCATAATGCATCATCAAGTTTCTTTGACAAATTCTTTCTAGATCTATTAATAGTCTTTTGCAAAATTAATTTAAGCTCTCTATTACTCAATTCTACTTGACCACTAGACTGTGGATGATATGGAGATGCAATTCTATGATTAACATCATACTTAGCAACCATCTTAAGAAAAGCACCATGAATAGAATGTGAACCACCATTAGTCATTAAGTATCTAGGGACTCCAAACCTCGGAAAAATAACTTCTTTAAGCATCTTAATAGAGGTGTTATGATCAGCACTACTAGTTGGAATAGCTTCTACCCACTTAGTAACGTAATCAACATCAACTAAAATATGTGTATACCCATTAGAGGAAGGAAATGGTCCCATATAATCAAAGCCCCAAACATCAAATGGTTTAATAACAAGTGAATAATTCATAGGCATTTCATGACATCTACTAATATTACCAATTCTTTGACATTCATCACAAGACAAGCCAAACTTATGGGCATCTTTGAAGAGAGTAGGCCAATAAAAACCAGATTGCAATACCTTATGTGTAGTTCTATCTCCAGCATGGTTTCCTCCATAAGCCTCAGAGTGACACTTGCATAGGATCTATTCCTGTTCATGCTCAGGTACACAACGTCTGAGGACACCATCTACTCCCTCTTTATGTAGGTGTGGGTCATCCTAGAAGTAATGTCTTAAATCATAGAAAACTTTTTCTTTTGCTGGTATGTGAAACTAGGTGGTATGAATTTAGAAACAATGTAATTAGCATAATCAGCATACCATGGAGCAGTACGAGAAGCATTTATGATAGCTAGTTGTTCATCAGGAAAGCAATCATCAATAGGTCGTGGGTCATCAAGAACATTCTCTAACCTAGACAAGTTGTCTGCAATGGGGTTCTCAGCTCCCTTTCTATCAATAATATGCAAATCAAATTCTTGTAGCAGGAGAACCCATCTAATAAGTCTAGGTTTAGCATCTTTATTTTCCATAAGATATTTAATAGAAGCATGATCAGTGTGAACAGTTACTTTAGAATCGACAATATAAGGTCTGAACTTATCACAAGCAAATACAACCGCTAAAAATTCTTTTTCAGTAGCAGCATAATTTCTTTGGGTACTGTCTAGAGTTCTACTAGCATATTGGATAACATTTAATTTCTTATCAACTCTTTGTCCTAGAACAACACCTACAGCATAATCACTAGCACCACACATAATTTCAAAGGGTAAATTCCAATCAGGTGGCTGAACAATAGGTGCAGAAATCAAGGCTTTCTTAAGTATTTCAAATGCTTCTACACAATCATCATCAAAGACAAAAGGAACATCTTTTTATAAGAGATTAGTCAGAGGCCTCGAAATTTTTGAGAAATCTTTAATGAACCTCTTATAAAAACCTGCATGACCAAGGAAACTTCTTATACCTTTAATGTCCTTTGGACACAACATCTTTTCAATAGCATCAACTTTAGCTTTATCAACTTCAATACCTCTTTCAGAAATTTTATGCCCCAAGACAATACCTTCATTAACCATAAAAGTGGCACTCTCTCCCAATTCAAGACAAGATTAGTTTCTTCACATCTCTGCAAAACTCAATCAAGGTTGCTTAAGCAATCATCAAAAGAAGTTCCATATACAGACAAATCATCCATGAAAACCTCAACAATCTTTTTCACAAAAGTCAGAGAATATAGCAATCATACATCTTTGAAAGGTAGCATGTGCATTGCATAAACCAAAAGGCATACGTCTATAAGCAAAGGTATCGAAAGGGCAAGTAAAAGTGGTCTTTTCTTGATCTTCTTTTGACACAGGTATCTAAGAGAAACCAGAATAACCATCTAGAAAGCAAAAATGTGTATGTTTGGATAATCTTTCTAGCATTTGATCAATAAAAGGTAAAGGGTAATGATCCTTTTTAGTGGCTTTATTTAATTTGTGGAAATCAATTACCATTCTATAACCTGTAACAATTCTTTATGGGATCAATTCATCTTTATCATTTGGAACAACAGTAATACCTCCCTTTTTAGGGACACAATAGACATGACTTACCCACTGACTATCAGCAACGGGATAAATTATACCTGCCTCCAGAAGCTTTAGTATTTCTTTTTCTTACCACTTCTTTCATCTTAGGATTTAACCGTCGTTGGTGATCAATAACCGGTTTCGCGTATTTCTCCAACTTTATTTTGTGCTGGCATAGAGTGGGACTAATGCCCTTAAGATCATCAAGAGTATATCCAATAGTAGCATGGTGCTTCTTCAGAGTTTTCAATAATTTCTTTTCTTCATGCTCTGAAAGTTTAGCACTAATAATAATAGGATATATCTTCTTTTCATCAAGATAATTGTATTTAAGAGTATAAGGTAATGGTTTAAGCTCAAACACGGGATCACCCTTGGGTGGAGGAGGATCCCCTAGGATTTCAATAGGCAAGTTGTGTTTCAAAATAGGTCCCTGTTTAAAGAATACTTCATCTATTTCCCTTCTTTCATTCATAAACATATCATTTTCATGGTCGAGCAAATATTGTTCTAAAGGATCATTCGGAGGCACGCCAATAGAAGCAAGACCAATAGTTTCATATTTACTAGGCAATTCTTTATCATGGGATTGTCTACGAAATTTAGCAAAATTAAACTCATGAGACATATCCCCCAGACCAATAGTAACAACATCCTTTTTGCATCTATCCTAGCACTAACAGTATTCAAGAAGGGTCTACCAAATATAATGGGACAAAAGTTATCTTGTGGGGAACCAAGAACAAGAAAATCAGCAGGATTTAACTTTCCCACACAAGACTTCAACATCTCTAACAATCCCAACTGGTGAAATAGTGTCTCTATTGGCAAGATTAATTGTAACATCAATTTCCTCTATCTCAGCAGGTGCAATATCATGCATAATTTGTTTGTATAAGGAATGAGGTATTGCACTTGCACTAGCACCCATATCATATAAGCCATGATAGCAATGATCTCCTATTTTAACAGAAATAACATGCATGCCTACAACAGGTCTATGTTTATTTTTAGTATCAAGTCTAGCAATTCTAGTAGCTTCATCATAGAAGTAAATAACATGCCCATCAATATTATCGGCCAAGAGATCTTTAACCATAGCAATACTAGGTTCAACTTTAATTTTCTCAGGGTGTGTAGGTGTTCTAGTATTACTCTTACGAACCACAGTTGAAGCTTTAGCATGATCCTTTATTCTAACAGGGAAAGGTGGTTTCTCAATATAGGCAGTAGGAACAATAGGATCAACATTATAAGTGATAGTCTTTTCTTCAACTTTAATAGGTGCAACTACTTTTACTTCAATGGGAGGATTATATTTAAACCACTTCTCCTTAGGGAGATCAACATGAGTAGCAAAGGATTCACAGAAAGAAGCTACTATCTCAGAGTCAAGTCCATATTTAGTGCTAAATTCACGGAAAACATCGGTATCCATAAAAGATTTAACACAATCAAACTTGGGTGTTATACCTGATTCCTTACCTTTGTCGAGATCCCAATCTTCAGAGTTGCGTTCAATTCTTTCCAATAAATCCCATTTGAATTCAATAGTCTTCATCATAAAAGAACCAGTACAAGAAGTATCGAGCATGGAGCGATTATTGAGAGAAAGCTGAGCATAATTTTTTTTGAATAATAATTTCTCTTGAGAGCTCATGATTGGGGCATGAATATAACATTTACTTAAGCCTCCTCAAGCTTGAGCGATGCTTTCTCCTTCGCGAGGCCAGGAATTATATATATATATAATTACGACCACGATGAACCAGATGCATAGGATAAAACTTCTGATGAAATTCCAATTTCAATCGGTTGTAGTTCAATGATCCCATATCATCACATAGCCTAAACCATGTCAATGCCTTTACCTTCAAATATAAAGGGAAGACCTTCTTCATGATAACATCCTAGGGCATACCCGCAAGCTTAAATAATCCACAAACTTCATCCACATAGATTAGGTGCAAATCCGGATGTAATGTTCCATCACTTGTGAAAGAATTAGCTAGCAGTTTCTCTATCATACCCGAAGGAATTTCAAAGTAAAAATTTTCAGTAGGTTCAGTAGGTTGAGGAGCAACTCTTTGCTCTACTGGTCGGGGTGAAGATACCCCGAACAAGGCCCTCAAAGGATTATGTTCCATGGTAACAAGTGACAGTAAATTTCAGCACACTATATAAATTTTTCCTTACAAAATTCCACCTACCAAAGGCGCTTCACTCCCCGACAACGGCGCCAGGAAAGAGTCTTTTTGACCCACAAGTATGGGGATCTAACGTAGTCCTTTTGATAAGTAAGAGTGTTGAACCCAACGAGGAGCAGAAGGAAATGATAAGCAGTTTTCAATAAGGTATTCTGTGCAAGCAATGAAATTATCGGTAACCGATAGTTTTGTGATAAGGTAATTTGTAACGGGTAACAAGTAACAAAAGTAAATAAGGTGCAGCAAGATGGCCCAATCCTTTTTGTATCAAAGGACAAGCCTGGACAAACTCTTATATAAAGGATAACGCTCCCGAGCACACATGGGAATTATCGTCAAGCTAGTTTTCATCACGTTCATGTGATTTGCGTTCGGTAATTTGATAATTTGATATGTGGGTGGACCGGTGCTTGGGTACTGCCCTTCCTTGGACAACCATCCGACTTATGATTAAACCCTCTTGCAAGCATCCACAACCACAAAAGAAGTATTAAGGTAAACCTAAACATAGCATGAAATGTATGGAGCCAAATCAGCCCCTTACGAAGCAACTCATAAACTAGGGTTTAAGCTTCTGTCAAACTAGCAACCCATCATCTACTTATCACTTCCCAATGCCTTCCCATAGGCCCAAACAATGGTGAAGTGTCATGTAGTCGATGTTCACATGACACCACTAGAGGAGATACAACATACATCTCATCAAAATATCGAACGAATACCAAATTCACATGACTACTTATAGCAAGACTTCTCCCATGTCCTCAGGAACAAACGTAACTACTCACAAATCATATTCATGTTCATAATCAAAGGGGTATTAATATGCATAAAGGATCTGAACATATGATCTTCCACCAAGTAAACCAACTAGCATCAACTACAAGGAGTAATCAACACTACTAGGAACCCACAGGTACCAATATGAGGTTTTGGGACAAAGATTGGATACAAGAGATGAACTAGGGTTTTAGATGAGATGGTGCTGGTGAATATGTTGATGGAGATTGACCCCCTCCCGTTGAGAGGATCAATGGTGATGATTTCCCCCTCCCGGAGGGATGTTTCCCCGGCAGAACAGCTCCGCCGGAGCTCTAGATTGTTTCCGCCTCGTGGCGGTGGAGTTTCGTCCCGTGAGCATGCTTATGACTTTTTCTTGGACGAAAGACTTCATATAGCAGAAGATGGGCATCGGAGGCCTGCCAGGCGGCCCATGAGACAGGGGGCGCGCCCATGGGGGTAGGGCGCGCCCCCACCCTCGTGGCTAGGGTGTGGGCCCCTGTGGTTAATTCTTTCGCCAGTATTTTTTATATATTCCAAAACGTGCTCCCGTGAAGTTTCAGGACTTTTGGAGTTGTGCAGAATAGGTCTCTAATATTTGCTCCTTTTCCAGCCTAGAATTCACGCTCCCGGCATTCTCCCTCTTCATGTAAACCTTGTAAAATAAGAGAGAATAGGCATAAGAATTGTGACATTATGTGTAATAACAGCCCATAATGCAATAAATATTGATATAAAAGCATGATGAAAAATGGACATATCACCACTGGGCATGCATCGTAGGCGTGGTGAGCTGCCCTCCTTCCACGCCAGCAATGAAGTGACCTAGTCGGTTGCTGCTGCAGTGAACTTGCAACGCTATGTCGGTTTGCAACCTTGACAATCACTCCATCTATATGTATTGTTTTCCTGTAAAAAATACTTGGTCATTTGGAAAAAGATGGTAATTGATTTATCACTAGTTTTAGAATGCTTGGTCGTGACAATCAACCAAAGCCACAACCAGAAGTCTCCATCGCATAAGTACTTTACAGTCAGTCGCACCAACAGACGGTCAATCGGACCCGCGTCTCACCGAAGGGACACGGGTCGGCTTGGTCTAACATGTACAACCAGTTACATCACTGACTTGTGTGACCGCATTTGAGCAGTATAGTACTCCCTCTTTCTCAATTTACAAGTCTTGCACATGTACCTAGGTCGTTAATTTGACCACCTTAATAAGAGGCATACATTACAAAAAATCTATCATTACAAACTTCAAATATTCTATTTTTTATGTTAAACAATTTATGTTCTACTAAACTCATGGGGAGTACTTGAAATTTATGTTCCACTAAACTCATCGAGAGCCGTTTCGGGCCTCGAAACCAAAACCATAAATTAATCTTTACCTTGTTCCCATCACATTCCAAAGTACTAGTGCTACAATTAAGTGCAAGCCTGCTCACACCTACCAGTACGTACCAGACCTGAACGTGTTCCCACTATGCAGGTTTTAGTACTAGTGCTAGTACTTAGGTTATAAAATGGGGAACTACCTAACCAAAAATTACTCTACCTTCCTCCTCACAAGTCCTCCTTCTTCGTCCGTCCTTGTCATGGCCGATGTGCAGAGCTCTAGGTCGAGAACTACTCGTAACAAGGGAGCGGCAACCAAGGCTGCGGAAAAAAAGAGAGGGCTCGCTGCCACGCAGAGACCTCGAAAGATCTCTCACGGGCAGGCGATGGCTCCCAGGAATGCCCTAGCCGCAAAGGCGAACATGTTGAGCTGGCGGCGCTGGAGTCGTTATCCCTCGATGACATGCCCGATCAGCTCAATAAGCACCTCAATAAGCAGAAGGAGTTCATCCACGGCTTGGTGGAGCTGCTAAAGGAGAGCCTCAATGACATGCCCACTGAGCTCAATGAGAAGGGGGAGTTGACCGCTGGCTTGGTGATGCTGCTGAAGAAGAGCATTGCCTCGGAGAAGAAGGCGACCGGAGAAATCTTGCAACTTCAGGAGGACAAGGCGAAGCTCTGCCACGAGCTCGACCTACCGAAGGAGGAGAGCGCCGGCTGGAAGAAGCTGCATGAGAATAGTAGTTCCTCGATGAAGATTCTATAGGCCCTCGTCATGGAACAGAAGGAGGAGTTGGCAAAGCTCCGCATCGAGCACCCGACTGCTGTCAAGGTACGTAATGTGGCCGTGGAACAAATGATGAAGGCTCGCATCGAGAAATCCCGCGTCATGGACGCAATGAAGAATATGGAACGCACAGACGCACAAGGAGATGGAGGTCGTGGAGGCGATGAAGAAGCAGTTACGACTCCGGGGCCAACAACCCTTCATGTAGTGAGAGCAGCACCCCAGACTTGTGTATGCGTCTTCCTTTTTTTGGGGTGATAATATTCCTTCTTCTTTTGCTCCTGTGTTTCTTCTTTTGCTTCGGGTGTTTCGCCGCACGTGTCACGTTCTCTGCAAGGAATGAATTGAACAATGCTAAAAATGAGATGACTAGCAAATTAGATCATTCTTTATCGCCAATAGAACAATGCCTCTTGCTAGTGATATATAATAAGAGTAGATAGTAGAGATATGGCACTGGGCTGCCGTGTTTCGTGCTCCTCCGTCGTACTCCAGTGGAAAACATGAGTATAGCGCATGGTTCTTTGCTCCTCCTCAGGTCGTCGGCACATTTATACGAGCAGTCAAATCACAAGGCCCCGCCTTCCAGCAGTAATGAGCTATCAAATCACGAAGGCCCTCGCCTCTCTTGAAATCGACCTAGCTAGACCGCCCCGCCCTCCAGCCTTTTAAAAAATGTATACTTTTGTACAGTAGTTGGATCAATGGATTGCGCCATGGAGCAAAACTAACAAGATGAAATTAAATAAAAAAGGTGGTACATATAGAGAGCGCTCATCGCCAAATTATGCATATAGTACTATTTAAAAAGCTAGTATGTGCTTAAATGGGGTGCTAAATTATATTAAAGAAATTAGCATACCTATTTAATTCTTGGGTTCTTATTATTTATGCCACTAGTTTGTGTATCACGACTTAGTTTTGCCATTAGAAGTTACAACTACTCAAAAATGCCATCGATCCGTGAGATGCCTGCTCAAAAATGCAATTGGATATCTAAAAAATGCCATCGTTAAGTTAGATGTTTGCTCAAAAATACAATTGGACATTGTGATTTTCACGTCAAACCTATTGACCATGTTACATGACAAAAGTAAGCCGATTCTCACAATGATAAGTGTGTCCCCGCTTGTCAGGAGTAACCAAGCGAACAATTTCACAGGAAAATAAGAACGCTGTTGGGATCAAGTAGGCCCCACACTTTATTTTATTATAGTGAGATAGAGGGAGAGCTGGCATGTTGGTCCATCAGTATTTATGTCATTATAACATGGCAAAAGAGATTTGAGTCACAGTAATGGTGTCTAGCACAACACACCCGTCAAATAAAACTAAGCACCCTAAAATTCTTTGACAAAACTAAGCCCCCTGGAATTCTTTGACAACTAAACTGCTGGCTATATGATGTTGGCCATATATATTGTACGTATATAATGTGAAGAAATGAGTGGTACTCGTAGTACTATACCAATTAAAAGATGAACTGTAAGAAATACTAGTATGTACGTACTGAAGAGTTAAAGTAACGAGAAGAAACATAACATAGTTCTGCTGGGGGCTCAGCACAACACACCCCTCATATAAAACTAAGCACACCAGAAATTAAACTAAGCAACTAATCCGGTAGACACTGCATTAGAACCACCATGAGCAACGACACTACCACCTTACTCGGAGTCCTCGTCCACATCCTCGACTTCGTCCTTGTCCCTCTTCCTCTTGGCTGATACTTCTTTGCTTGAACCGCACACTTGGCTCTTGCTCTTCATCCAACCCTTGTAGATATTGAAACAAAGGTAGCCATCCATTGCAACATAGTGGATGTGGTCTATATCTAGTACATTCCACTCCCATGCATGATGAAACGTGTGCGGAGGTTTCTTCAGTGTACGTACGAAGGATGAACCATGGCTCCTGCTAGTGTCATCATTGAAGGGTGATGACGGGAGGGCACCAACCCTTTCTTCTGGAGGTCGAAGGGGTTGGCTACAACGAGGCCTACCCGATCCAGGACTTTCCCTGTCATTCCTAAAGTCTACAATAATGAATTTGACTCAGCTGTCCTTGAGGAAGTTCTTAAAATCCTGTTACTCAACGTCGGCATAAGTCATGCACACAAACCTGGATCACGTCGGGCTTCTTCTTCTTTGCCTCCTTTAGAGTCTTCTCGCTTCGCAGGACTGTGGTGTACTCAACATCTAGCCCAACGACCCACTCATCCTTTGAGTTTTTGAACATGCGTCTGAAGTGAGCAAGGCATCCTTTCACCGTTGTAGAAGAACGGGTGTAGATGATGTCAAACTCATCGCCGGTGATGGTTCTAACCTTGCACTCACCGCCAATCATGGAGATTTGGGACGCCATGGATTGGGAGGAGGGTTAGGATTAATGGAACTGCCGTAATGTGAAAGGATGAGACGACTAGGAGCAAACTGCCGTAATGTTAAAGGACGTCCGGGGACGAGTACGAGCGAAAACTGCCAGCGGTTTTTGTAAAATTGCTGAGTGGGGCATGCGAACGGCAGGGTAGTGGCTTGCCTAGTGGATAAATGGATTCATGCACAGTACTATGGGTGCCCAATTAGATGTCATGTCTACTCGACGCCCAATTAAATTGCTTTTGATGTCATGTCAAGCGTTAGGAGAATTACAGCTGATACGAAGCTCTCCATTCTCCCATGATACGGGCTTCCGAGAGCCCTTGGATCTGAGATCAAACGGTTGCATGGTGTGATTCTAGACCTATGGGTGAATATCCTATCCTGGAGAGTTATTCTGCAAATTTTTAGCAACTTAGCATGCGACCGTTCGATCTCAGATCCAAGGGCTGCCAGCAGCCCGTATCATGGTCGCAGCTACCATGACCGCCGCCTCGCTCGCGCGGTCGGGCCCTTGGAGATTTAACACGGTGCGTTAGGCTATCTGATGTTGGCATGTCATGCATAGTCATCACTTATACAACAAGGTTAGCTATAAGGTTGTCTATAAGAGTATTTTTTACTTCTCTCTATCTCTTCATTCGTAGTATTTATTGCATTTGCCAAGGAGTGACCTCTTCCAATGAAATGGTAGTCTCAAGTCATTAAAAGCATGCACACCTAACATCTCTTATTGGTTGATATGTCAAGAAACAAGAAACGATGTATGCACACTATAATGGAGAGTATCATATACTAGTATCAAGCATATGATACTAGTGTATGATACTACATCTTTAATGCATGGTATCATATGTTGGTATCATATAGGACTACATTTATTGCCATGCATGACACAAAATAGCACATCATTAAGTATGATACAGTATCATGATATGATACTCAAGCCTCTCTTTCTTCATTTAATTCTATGCCACCTCATCAAAATTGCTTAGTTGGAGCGCATGATACTACCTATGATACTCCCATAAGATCAGCCTAAGTGTTTTGGGATTATTTGGTATTCGTAAGATGACTTGCACACCTAGACGGAGGGAGTAATTAACTTGCCACATCAGACTTTATGCCTATGTGGCAGGCTTAGCACCTGTATGAGCAAGTACAATAGTGGGCTATAAGCCCGCTTACATGGCATTTTTGCATATGTGGAGGAAAGAGGCAAGGAAAAAGTGGAGGAGTGGGCTCTCATGCAAGAGCCAGCCTCTACATGGTGGAGCATTGGGAGAGGCACCCGTATACCATGGAGGTGGTCAGGAATCGGGAGAGTCGCGCCGGTCGTAGCGTCACAGTTAAAATGATAAAATGGCAAGTCAAATCACGGGGCCCCAACTGTCCAGCAGTAACTCACTGTCAAATCACACAGCCCTACATTTGCAGCAGCCTACTCCCTCATCTTCTCGCGTCTCTGTCCAACCGACTAGGCGGAACTGCCCCGCCTACCGCACGGTAAAAGCCCCGCACTCGACTTTTAAATAGTACAATATACTAATTTTGTATCCATGGATTGCGCCATGGAGCAAAGCCTCAAGAAAACGGCAGTACACATTTACGGAGTACAGTATACAGCACGCCCGTCGCATTCACGTCACACCCCAGACGGTCGGTCGGTCTGGCATGCCGCTCTCCGAATTGAACGCGGGTCATATTGCATTTGCACACACATGTTGTCTCCTTTGGGTAGTGAGGTTATGGTTTCTTGTCATGTGGCATTTTTTCATGTTATATGTTATAATCTGGTGCTTCAGATCAAAATGAGGACAACTGCGGCTCCGGGGCACATGCATGGAGACTTCTTGACAGTCATTGACAAGGTCAAGCCGGCTCCGGTAGACAATAGAAAACTAGTACTCCACTATATAGGCAGGAGCCTCCACGCTTGCTTCCTAGTGTTGCTCTCTTCACACTGTCTCGTCCTCTCCAGATCCAAACACAACAGCGGTGGCCACACTCTCTCTCTCTTTCTCTGCTCACCGCTGGTCATAGATCCAACCGGATCCTCTCCGCCGGGGAAGGTGAGAAGGTGCAACGTTCATGCAGTCGTTGAGGGAGTCCTGGACTAAGGGGTCCTCGGGCGTCCGACCTATTGGATATAGGCCGGACTGATGGGTTGTGAAGATACAAAGGCCAAAGACTTTAACCGTGTCCGGATGGGACTCTCCTTGGTGACCAAATATGAAGATTCGTGTCGGTGTGGAAAGACACCTATGGGATCACGAAGATCCCTACTACGGTTGCCAAGGCGTAGGGTTGCGTGAAGAGCAGGGCTAGTAGACAGCACAAGGATCGTTTACCCAGGTTCGGGCCGCAAGGATGCGTAAAACCCTAGTCCTGCTTTGGTGGGTGTATTTCTGAGAGTTCTTGAGCTCTCAAACTAGCTGTGGTCAGCGTATGGTTTGAAAGAGCCGAATCCCTCTCCTTGTCGCCTCGGGCCTCCTTTTATAGGAAAAAATGGGTTGCCACAGTGGCACACAGAAGGTGGAAAGGTCTACAGTGGCACAAGGTTATCCCTCGTATTACAGGACAAGGTGCATTTAATGCACCGCTTAGGTGTCCTCTTGCTTTATCGGGGACAGGGGCAAGGCCCGTCCCGCCCGTCGCCGCTCCTCCTTTCTTCGACACACGCCTCGGCCAGGGATGCGTGTGGTGCAATGTAGGCAGGCAGGCAGCTGAGTTGGCGCGGTGGTGGAGCCTTCACGAAGATCTGCATGCCGCCACACAGGCGCTTGATGGGTTGGTCTCGGAGCTGCATGTTGCCACGCAGGTGCCCGCCCAGCTGGTTGGGCTGGCAGCTGCATGTGAACGGCGACGGGAGCCTAGTTGGCGTGGGCTTGGCGGTGGCCTTGCCGGTGTGTTGGCGAGGGCCTTGCCGGGTGGCCCCACAAGGGTCTTGCCGTGGTGTGTCGTCGTCCCCGGCAAGGATCTTGCCGGGGGTCTGGTGGCCTTCCTTGGCGAGGATCTTGCCGTGAATCGTCGTCTTCTAATCTGATCCTGAATATGTCTTCACAAAGAGCGGCATGCCACCATAGGGGTGCCTTCCCGAGCCCTGGCCCCACGCTGATGATGACACTGGGGGCCGTGGGCTCAAGGGTGGCTCGCTTTGTTGGTGCGGGGCGAGCTGTCCCGGCGGGAGTCTTGCCGGGGCCGCTGAGGCCACCCAGCAAGGGTCTTGCCGGGGGAACCTGCTTCATCCCTCTGCTCTTTGTGGTCTTGGCCTTGGCGTTTCTTTGATTGTCTTGGGCTTCGATCTTACCTTGGCTCACCTCCCTCGTTCTGCTTGGCGTGGCCGCGGGCACGGCTCTGACTGCCCGTGAACAGGAAAAGGGGTACAAAGATGCGCCCTATTTTTGTACACCAACAGGAGTCCCCGGGCCTGGGTCACACATAAGCGCAACACGTTGTTGGGCCAGGCCCAAAACGATGCGCGGGCAGGTGGGGCGGTTTTTACCATGGTAAGATTCTTCGCGCGCTCCACCTCCCACGACCCACGCACGTGGTGCTGCGTGGGGGGTGCGTGACGTGGACGGCATGCGTGGGACGGTTTCCACACGCATGCGTCATGTCGCAGTAAAGAGGCGGCTCGCGTCTTCCCTGTAAAAAGAGGGAGGCGTGGAGGCGTGGCTCATTTACTGAGCGGGGTCGGGGTGCGGTCTTCAAGGCGTCCACTCCCCACGATCACGGGGAGTGGAGAGGTCGCCTCACCCGTCCCTTCAGTTCTGCACATCTGCCACACGTCCTTGTGGTGGCAAACGGTGGAGGCGAGAAACCGGGCCGCCACTGGTTGGGCGGCGGGTCGGTCCTGATTCCCCGCGCCTCTGATGTCTCGATTGGCCGAGCGGGGCGGCCGAGCCTCAACCCCGTTCCTTTATAAAGAGGAGGAAGGGGGAAACGGCACCCCGCATTCTTCCATCTTCCATCTCTCTCTGCTTCTGCTCCTTCCTCTCACCTGCCATGGAGAAAGGGAATCCTGGTCCTTCGACGGTGGCGGCGAGGGTCGCCGCTCGACAGCGCGTCCCTCCCCCTCCTGAACCCGTGGTGGCGGAACCGACTGCGAGGGGAAGGAGGAGGGGCGGGGCCATAGGCGAGGCCGAGGCCGTAGCGCTCGGGGAAGAGGAGGACGGGGCGGCGCGCCGACCCCGCCCCTGTCAATGATGCCCTTCCCGATGAAGGGCCACGTTGAAGACCAGCCTTGCGAGTTCTTCATCAGGCTCCGCCAGCCCCCGCGTTGTCGTCTTCGTCTCCCCACTCCATTCACTCTGGTGATGGAGCGTGCCCCGCCCCAGACCCTCAGGTTGCACATGAGGGGCTGCGGGAACGGGGGCACGTGGGTCGACGTCGACTTCCCGGCTCCTCGAGTCATGTATAACTGCCGTGGATGGAAGACGTTCGCCCGCATCCACAGCCTGACGGAGGGGATCGTCCTCTACTTCAAGTTAACGGAGGACAGCCTGCTCTCCGTCAAGGTCTTCGGAGATCTTGGAACTCGTCTAAAATGCTGCGTGGAGAGCTCCTCTGATGGAAATTCTGACGATGGAAGCTCGTCCTCAAGCGAGAGCGACGAGGATGACAGCGGGGCGGACGGCGGGGATGAGTCCGACTAGGCGTCGGATGCCCCGCGCCTGGGCGAGTGCGGCAGCAGCAACATCTGCACCTGGCCGCTCCTCCGGCAAAAGCTGGCCGGGTGCAGGGACAGCTCCTTGAACCTTCCGGGGCTGTCTCCTTGGGCGGCTGGCGTCGGGAGGCTGCGGAAGAGGAAGAGGGCGGGTGGCAAGGCCTTCAACTCGGAGTACGCGGGCACCGATGCCTTCATCGCGTATTGCCGGTCCTGCCGCCTCGTCTTCTAGCTCCTTTGCCAGCACCGTCATCACCGGCCCGCCCGTGGGTGCCCACTGAGATGTTCTCTTGGTGCTTTCTGCTGCTCGTAGCTCGCCTAGGCACTCCTTTCTCTCTTTTGCCTCCTTGACCTGCCTCCTGAGGAGAGGGACAAGAAAGGGATTACGGGCATCTTACCTCTTTTTTAGTTTGTAAGCATGCGGGCCTTTGTTAAATTTAAAACTTGTAATCCCCTCGCTCATGTTTTTCATCTCGCACGAACTGCACCTGTATGGGATGTTTTTAATGAAAAACGGATGCTTGCCGGGTTTTCCATTCACGGGTAAATCCCGTGACAAGGTGCGAATCCTTGTTATTGTTTTAAGATAAATGTTTTTCGCCCGGCAATAGGGCTTGCCGTCCCCCCACTCCACTTGACCGTTCTCGTGCTCTTGGCGGAGGCAGGGAAGAAGTGGGCTTTAGGCTCCTCGTCCCACCTCCTTGCCGCCGCGACTACGACCTAATCCGGACCCAGGAAATAATCCCTAGGTATAGCAAAAAGGGGAGCACGGCAGCCTAGAGATAAAAACGAGGTTTCACATGCCCCAGTCCGGTTCCGAAATGCATGATAGAGGATAAAAGATTTATCTGGATCCGCAGCCCTTGGCGATCTTATCTCACCGCGGTTGGATCCTTGTGCTTGCAGCCCCCGGCAACTCTGGCTTGCCGGGGTCGGGGCGTCGGTCCATTTCCTTCTTTCCGAGTGGCTCAGCAGAAGTGCTCATGTGCCCTGCGAACCAAAGGAGGACAAAAAAGGAACATACAGACGCGCACTCGACCTCTAGGCTAGGGTTAGTCGCCGCTAAGCACTATCAACCCTAACCAAGGAAGAGACTCGACCTAGCATGCATGCCATAACTTAGGGCGCCAGCGCTTCATTTATCTTCGCTCAGGGTCTGCGCCTGGCTTTGTACAAAGGGTCACATGCCTTGTCGGAAAAGCTTGTACAAAAGGTGGCTTGCCGGGAGGCCCGGCAAGCCGCGCCTTATGGGTAAAACTTGCAAAGATGCTCGATGTTCCAGGAGTTGCTCACTGGGACGACATCCTCATTCTCCAGGCGGACTGCGCCAGGCCTGGTGACTCGCATTACCTGATAAGGGCCTTCCCACTTTGGCGTCAACTTGTTGGAATTCTTGGCCGACTGAACACGCCGAAGAACAAGGTCGCCTTCCTCAAGGCTTCAGGCATGAACCTTGTGGCTATGATAGCGGCGCAAGGCTTGTTGGTAGTGTGCCGCTCTCACAGCCGCCCGAAGACGATCTTCCTCAAGGAGCGTCACATCATCTTTGCGCAACGGCTCTTGCTCAAGCTCATCATAAGCGAGTAGTCGAGGTGACCCGTATATGAGTTCCATGGGGAGAACTGCTTCTGCCCCGTATACCAGGGCAATAGGTGTCTGGTCGGTGCCTCGATTTGGCGTCGTCCTGATCGACCAAAGAACCGCCGGCAACTCATCAATCCAGCGCATTCCACTCTTGTGCAGCTTGTCAAAGGTCTTCGTTCTCAAGCCTCACAACACTTCAGCATTCACCCTCTCCGCTTGGCCGTTGCTCCGTCGATGTGCCACGGAAGCAAAACAGACCTTGCTGCCAAGGTCTTGGATGTACTGCATGAAGGCGTGGCTTGTGAACTGCGTGCCGTTGTCAGTGATGATTCTGTTTGGCACACCAAAACAGCAGACCAGTCCTTTGAAGAACTTTGACGGCTAACTGAGCAGTCACCTTCCTCACTGCTTCCACTTCCGGCCACTTTGTGAACTTGTCGATTGAAACGTACAAGTACTCAAAGCCCCCGACAACGCGGGGAAAGGTCCCAGTATATCGAGCCCCCAGACCAAGAATGGCTAGGAGAGAGGGATTGTTTGAAGGGCTTGAGCCGGCTGATGAAGCTTCTTTGAATGGAACTGGCACGCTTCACACTTGGTTACTAGTGCCGTCGCATCCTGGAGGGCGATGGGCCAGAAGAAACCTTGCCGGAACGCCTTCCTGGCAAGGGCCCTTGACCATATGCCGAAGCCACATATGCCTCCATGTATCTTCGCCAATAGCTCCAGTCCTTCCTCCCGGGGATGCACTTGAGTCTCACACCATTTGGCCTCCTCCAGTACTGGACGTCATCGACGAACTGGTACAGGGCGGACCGACGGGCTACTTTCTCTGCCTCTTCCTGCTCCTCAGGAAGCTCCCCTGTTTGGAGGAAGTGGACGGTATGCTGCGCCCATGCCAGAGCCTGGGGTTCGATGGCAAGGACCAAAGGCATTTCTTCCGCCATGAGAGTGGCTGTCTCTATGGCCAGGACTTAACGCCCTGTCGGAGTCAGTCGCTCTTGGGCAGGCTCAGCGTCCACGGCAGCACCCTTGCCGGCGGCCCCAGGGGGCTCGGTAGGAAAGTACTTGCCGGGACCTGATTTCCTCCCCTTGTTCTGCCCCGCTGATGGTTCGACAGATGGTTGAGTTAACCGGAGCAAAAAGGTACCTGGTTCCACAGGTAGCTTGAATGCGGCACGCTTTGACAGGTAATCGGCGATGTCGTTCTCCACTCGCGGGACGTGCTCCGCTTGGATACTGTCAAAGCGTTCCTCCACCTTCCTCACCTCATCTACGTAGGCTTCCATCAATGGGATCTGATAATCCTTGTTCACCTGCCTGACAATGAGCTGTGAGTCGCCCCTGGCGATGAGCTTCTTAACCCCGAGGTCTGCGGCGATCCTGAGACCGGCAAGCAATCCCTCGTACTCGGCAGTGTTGTTGGTGGACATCTCCCTAGGGAAGTGCATCTGGATCACGTACTTGAGGTGTTCTCCAGTGGGTGCGACGAGTAGCACACCGGCACCAGCGCCTTGCAGCGAGAAAGCCCCATCAAAGTACATGATCCAGTCGCGATCTGCTTCCTTGCCGGGGAGAGTGGTCTCCTGGATTTCTTCATCAGGCGTCGAGGTCCATTCTGCGATGAATTCCGCCAAGACTCTGATCTGAATTTTCGAGGTACTTTCGAACTTTAAACCGAAACTTGACAGCTCCAAGGCCCATTCCACAATCCTTCCGGTTGCGTTCGGGTTGTGCAGTATCCGTTGCAACGGGAGGTGGGTGACGACAGTGATCTCGTGGGCCTGGAAGTAGTGACATAGCTTCCTCGAGGCCATAAGGAGGCCGAAGAGCAATTTTTGCACGCCGGAATACCTCGACCTGGCCCCCTGCAAGAGGGAGCTGACAAAGTAAACCAGGTGCTGCATCATCTTCTTCTTCGGTACCACTTCACTCGACTGTGCGGGCATTGCCTTGGTGGCACCAGACTCTATCGGGGGCCGCGCCTTGTCCGCACCAGGCCCTGCCGGGGGAGTCTTTGGCTTGCCACCCTCTGGTTCTGCCGTCACTGCCGCCTCCTTGTCGACCCCCACTGCGCCACCAGTGGGACGCTAACCACTTGATTCGTCACTGCCAGATATAGCAGCAACGACTCTTGTGGTTTAGGCGCAACCAGTATCGGCGTGGAGGAAGGGTATTTCTTCAGATCCTGCAGTGCTGCCTCGGTGTGATGGCCTGGCTTATTAGGGATGATAGACTACTCATATCAATAAGGAATTCCTTCTTTTCCGGGAGCCCATTCGGACAGAACTCCAAAGTTAAGCGTGCTCAGCTTGGAGTAGTGTCAGGATGGGTGACCGATCGGGAAGTTGCTCCCGGGTGCGCAAGAGTGAGGACAAAGTGCGCAGAAAAGACTAGTATTGATCTGTGGGGCCAGTCTAGATCCCGCCAGGAGTAATGACCACCGGCGGATGTGTCCGGGGCGTTACAAGTTGGTATCAGAGCCGACCCTCGCGGTTACATGGATGGTTGCGGACAGGTGCGTGGTCATGTTGTTCATGACGTTTGTGACCCGTCGTGGCACCCGGCATGGCACATGTACCAGACTGGAAGCACAGACGTTTGTGCCAAGAGGGAACGTTCCTGTGGCCCGACGAGGACGTCGGTTCCTCTAAGTGGGGGTGTATGTGATGGCCTGGCTTATTAGGGATGATAGACTACTCATATCAATAAGGAATTCCTTCTTTTCCGGGAGCCCATTCAGACAGAACTCCAAAGTTAAGCGTGCTCAGCTTGGAGTAGTGTCAGGATGGGTGACCGACTGGGAAGTTGCTCCCGGGTGCGCAGGAGTGAGGACAAAGTGCGTAGAAAAGACTAGTATTGATCTGTGGGGCCAGTCTAGATCCCGCCAGGAGTAATGACCACCAGCGGATGTGTCCGGGGCGTTACACTCGGCTTCTGGTGTCCACTCTATTGGGCCAGCCTTCTTCAAGATTTTGAAGAAGGGAAGGGCGCACTCGGTGGACTTGGAGATGAGCCGGCTCATGGCGGCAACGCAGCCGGTGAGCCGACGCACATCCTTGATCCGCTTGGGCGCCTCGATCTACTCAATAGCCATGATCTTGTCTGGGTTTGCCTCGATCCCACGCTGCGACACAAAGAATCCGAGAAGCTTGCCAGACTAAACGCCGAAGACACACTTCTCAGGGTTCAACTTGAGGTTGATCTTGCGCAGGTTAGCAAATGTCTCTTCTAGATCTTGCACAAGAGTGGGCCCGTCTTTGGTTTTGACCACTATGTTATCCATGTAGGCCTCCATATTTCTATGGAGCTAAGGTTCAAAACCAATTTGGACCGCACTTGCAAACGTTGAGCCGGCACTCTTCAACCCGAAAGGCATCCGTAAAAAACAATACGTACCACATGGGGTGATGAATGCCATCTTCTCTTCATCCTCTCTTGTCATGAAGATTTGGTGGTAGCCTGAGTAGGCGTCGAGGAATGATAACAGATCACACCCGGCCGTGGAGTCAACAATCTGGTCGATGCGCGGCAACAGGATGGGGTCCTTAGGGCAAGCCTTATTAATATCTGTGTAATCAATACACAACCTCCACTTCCCATTCGCCTTGTGCACCACTACTGGATTGGCCAACCACGTCGGGTGGAGCACCCCTCTCACCAAACCTCCCGCTTCCAACTTCTTGATCTCCTCTGTGATGAACTCCTGCCTTTCCCGAGCCTGCTTTCTGACCTTCTGCTTGACGGGCCGCGCGTGGGGACAAACAGCTAGGTGGTGCTCAATCACCTCCCTGGGAACACCAGGGATGTCAGACGCTTGCCATGCAAACACATTGAAATTTGCCCGCAGGAAGGTGACGAGCGCGCCTTTCTATTTGCTATCGAGGGTGGAGCCTATGATGAAGGCCCCTCCCATGCCATCCTCCTCGACGGGCACCTTCTTGGTATGCGGCGGCTCGGCTCTGGATCTCTTGCTCTTGTCGGTAGAGCTCTCTGGCACGTCCTCAACGGTAGCACAACACTCCAAGGAGGTGCGCTTGCCGGAGTGGGTGCGAGAGGTCTTGCCGGGCTCCTTTTTCCCTCCCGGGCCGTTAGCGGCAGGAGCAGGTGCCTTGACGGCAGCTGCTACAACTGCCTCCCGGTAGAGCTGGTCGGCGCAGATCAGCGCGTCCTTCTTGTCGGAGGGGGCGGAGATGATGGTCAACAGCCCGGCCATCTTTAGCATGTTGTAGGCATAGTGTGACGATGCCATGAACTTGGCCAATGTCGGGCGGCCGAGTATCCCGTTGTAGGGCAAGGGGATCTCGGCCACGTCGAAGATGATCTTCTCCGTCCTGTAGTTCAACTCTCCTCCAAATGTCACAGGAAGTGTGACCTTTTCCTTCGGCTGGCTCCTCCCCAGATTGACCCCTTGAAACGTGCCCGTTTCCTCGAGGTCTCCATCAGGGATTTGCAACCTTTTGATCACGACAGGCGAGATCAGGTTCAGGCTGGCCCCGCCGTTAACCAACATCTTGTTCACCCTGATGTTGCGTATTGTTGGTGAGACCAACAATGGAAAACACCCGACCGTGGTAGTGCGGTCAGGGTGGTCCTCGGCGTCAAAGATGAGGGGTGTGCTGGACCACTTTAGTGGCTTCTGAGCGTCGAACGACGGCTCTGCTGCTATAATCTCTCGCACCCACTGCTTGAGCTGGCGGCGAGAGGTATGCAGCGAGGCGCCACCATCGACGCACATGGCCTCCGTAGCCTTCTGGAACCCTTGCTCACTAGACTCATCTCGTCGTGATTGTTGTATTCTTGTTTCTTGTTGCGGCCCCGGGCGGGCCTCTCTTGCTGGTTGTCCTTGCCGGGGCGACCTCCTTGGCCGCCACGCTTCTTGCCAGATCTCTCAGCACCGTCCTGGTCCTTCTCCTTGTCCTGCCTTTCGTACTCAGCCTTTTGCTTCTCAGCAAGCAGCTCGACTTGTCGACAGTTCTGGAGGTCATGGCCCTTGGTGCGATGGATCTTACAGTATTGCTTGTCGGAGCTTTCTGGCTTGTCGGTAGCCGCCAGGGCCTGGCAGGCAGCGGACCCAGCAATCTCCTTGTCAGGGGCATCTGCCTTGACCTTCTTGCTGGCACCGGTATCGTCAGATCCCTCAACGGCAAGCACAACCTTGCCTTTGCGTTTCCTGTTGCGACGCCGTCTCTTCTTCCTCGGAGTGGCGGCGTCTTCATCAGTAGAGTCGGTTTCCATGCCGGCGTCTTCGTCGGGGTACTTCTTTCCCTCTTCAGCCCGGGCGCACCTATCAGCCAAAATGTAGAGCTCAACCACATCCTTAACCTTGGTCATCGCCAGCTCCTCGCGCATCTTGTGATTGCGTATGTTCTGGTGGAACATGCTAATCACAGCGGCGGGATGAACGTTGGCGATGTTGTACTGCACCCGGCTGAATCTCTGGTTGTACTTGCGCAGGGTCTCCCCTTCCTTCTGGGGAATGATATGCAGATCACTGGCCTGGCCATGAGCTTGGTGGCCTCCTGTGAAGGCGCCAACGAACTCATGGCACAGATCTGACCAGAAAGAAATGGAATCCACCGGCAAGTGCATCAACCAAGACATCACATTGGGCTTGAGCGCCAGCGGGAAATAGTTGGCAAGCACCATGTTGTCGCGAGCCCCAGTGACCTGCATCGCGATGGTGTAGATGCTGAGGAACTCGGACGGATGGGTCTTGCCGGTGTACTTCTCGCTGATGTCAGGCTTGAACGTGCGGTGGGACGGCAACTGGAACTACCTTAGCTCACGAGTAAAAGCCGGGCAGCCCACCTCGTAAGATAGGCCGCCGGGGCCCCCCGGTGTCGGGTGGTCCATAGCGGGCCCTGCCCGCTTGTCCGACTGGTGGCGCGTTTCGCGCCGGCGCTCGACGGTGGTTCAAGCGTCTTTGTGAGCTCGCTCCCGAAGGACCTGGCGCCGGTCGTGGAGGGTCCGAGGGTCGGACGACGCTATGGAGATGTTATCACAAGCGTCATCACGATGGGCCGACGCCCGCGGCGGTTGGCGAGGAGGAGGAGAGTGCACCGTGGCCGCAGCTCCCCCGGTTCCTCCCAGTGCCAGCATGTGGTGGCTCGGTGGAGCGCCGGCCCGAGGGCCCCGTCGGTCGAGGATCGTCTTTGTATGCGACGGCGATGAGGCTTCGGATGGTGGCCCTCCACTCATCAAGCTTTTCCGTAGCAGGAGGGAAGTCGAGGAGAAGTTGTGCACGTGCCAAAGCTTCCACTGGCATGGGCGGCGGCGACAGCTGCGTGGATCGCGGCGCGCTTCGACTTCTAACTATGTTAGAAGGAGCTCCGTCACGTCCCAGCGGCTGCGCGCCATTTTCGCCAGCGCTTCGGCAAGCGTGCTGACACCCCTCATTTTGTCGATGACGCACAAGGCTCTTCGCACGGCGATGCCTAGGGTCACCATCGTGGTGACGCTGCTCGGCATGCACACCATGGGAAGAACGCGCGGTGGTCGCCGGTGTAGGCGTCCCGAAGGTCGCCGCGCCACCCGAAGTCGGCATAGCGACGCCCCTGGAGGGTCCCGCGCCACCTGCAGGGGGCCCAGCTCTGTCCTTGGATTCGGCGACGTGTAGCCGGTCGTGTAGCGCGCAAATGGCGCCGCTCTCCAGGCTCCGACTGCCTGGGCGATGCTGATGCCCGCGGGCCACGGCCCGGGTCCTGTCTGTGATTGGTCCGCTGCTCGTCCGCACCGGCACGGGTCGTTCGGCTCCCAACGCGACCGCCGTGGATGTCCTCTTCTTAGGGGCCATGGCGATGAAGAACTGCTAGGCTAACTACTAGACCAGATTGTCACAATTGCGCCCCCTACCTAGCGCGGCTAGGATGTCGGTGTGGAACGACACCTGTGGGATCACGAGTATCCCTACTACGGTTGTCGGGGCGCAGGGTTGCGAGAAGAGCAAGGCTAGTAGACAACACAAGGATCGTTAACCCATGTTCGGGCCGCAAGGATGCGTAAAACCCTAGTCCTGCTTTGGTGGGTGTATTTCTGAGAGTTCTTGAGCTCTCGAACTAGCTGTGGTCAGCGTATGGTTCGAAAGAGCCGAATCCCTCTCCTTGTCGCCTCAGGCCTCCTTTTATAGGAAAAAGGGGTTGCCATAGTGGCACACAAGAGGTGGAAAGGTCTATAGTGGCACGAGGTTATCCCTCGTATTACATGACAAGGTGCATTTAATGCACCGCTTAGGTGTCCTCTTGCTTTATCAGGGACGGGGGCGAGGCCCGTCCCGTCCGTCGCCGCTCCTCCTTGCTTCGACACGCGCCTCGGCCAGGGATGCGTGCGGTGCCATGTAGGCAGGCAGGCAGCTGAGTTGGCGTGGTGGTGGAGCCTTTACAAAGATCTGCATGCCGCCACACATGCGCTTGATGGGTTGGCCTGGGAGCTGCATGTTGCCACGCAGGTGCCCGCCCAATTGGTTGAGCTGGCAGCTACATGTGAACGGCGGTGGGAGCCTGGTTGGCGTGGGCTTGGCGGTGTCCTTGCCGGCGTCTTTGGCGAGGGCCTTGCCGGGTGGCCCCACAAGGGTCTTGCCGTGGTGTGTTGTCGTCCCCGGCAAGGATCTTGCCGGGGGTCTGGTGGCCTTCCTTGGCGAGGATCTTGCTGTGAATCGTCGTCTTCTAATCTGATCTTGAATATGTATTCACAAAGAGCCGCATGCCACCACAGGGGTGCCTTCCCGAGCCCTGGCCCCACGCTGATGATGACACTGGGGGCCGTGGGCTCAAGGGTGGATCGCTCTGTTGGTGCAGGGGAGCTGCCCCGGTGAGAGTCTTGCCAGGGCCGTTGAGGCCACCCGGCGAGAGTCTTGCCGGGGCCGTTGAGGCCACCCAGCAAGGGTCTTGCTGGGGGAACCTGCTTCGTCCCTCTGCTCTTTGTGGTCTTGCCCTTGGCGTTGCTTTGATTGTCTTGGGCTTCGATCTTACCTTGGCTCACCTCCCTCGTTCTGCTTGGTGTGGCCGCGGGCGCGGCTCTAACTGCCCGTGCACAGGAAAAGGGGTACAAAGATGCGCCTCTATTTTTGTACACCGACAATTCCTTTCTCTGTAACCAACCTTATGTAACCCTAGATCCCTCCTGTGTCTATATAAACAGGAGGGCTAGGTCCGTAGATATATCCTCATAATCATAGTCAGACAGGTTAGACTTTTAGGGTTTAGCCATTACGATCTCATGGTAGATCAACTCTTGTAATACTCATATTCATCAAGATCAATCAAGCAGGAAGTAGGGTATTACCTCCATAGAGAGGGCCTGAACCTGGGTAAACACTGGGTCCCCTATCTCCTGTTACATCGACCTTAGACGCATAGTTCGGGACCCCCTACCCGAGATCCACCGGTTTTGACACCGACATTGGTGCTTTCATTGAGAGTTCCACTGTGTCGTCGTCAAAAGGTTTGATGGCTCCTTCAATCATCCACAACGACGTTGTCCAAGGGGAAGTCTTCCTCCCTGGACAGATCTTCGTGTTCGACAGCTTCGCACTGCGGGCCAACTTGCTTGGCCATTTGGAGCAGATCGAAAGCTATGCCCCTGGCCACCAGGTCAGATTGGAAAGCATGAAATACGTCACGGATATTCGTGGAGACTTGATCTTCGATGGATTCGAGACCACGGCAGCCGCTCCCACTACAAAAAAAACACATCCGTGACATTTTGGGCCGAACGAATTTTTTTCTGTCGTACATATGACACTTCTATGACAATAATTGTGACAAAATCCGGTATCATCATAGATGTGGTGGGCTCCTACTTCTATGACAAAAAATCATGACAGAAAATGGGCTTTTCGTCCTGGGCAGGTCGGAGACGCAACTACATGACATTCTTTGGGCCGTCCATGACGGAAAAAACCATGGTAGAAGCGAGGGGAAGGAAAATTTCGGGGAGTTCCCGGTTACGGTGGGAGGTCGGGGGCCGAGCGATGCGCGTTTCTCTCGTACACGTACGTGCGTGTGTGCGAGGCGTTGGCTCTAACTGAACCCGAGCGAGGCGTTGGGCTCTAACTGAACCCGAGCGATTGCACTGCAGCTACACGTTACTGAACCCAAGCGATCAATCGATGGCTGTTAACTGAACCCGATCGAGCGATTCCTTCGCTACTGCTGCTAACTGAAGCCGATC
>NC_041388.1:90421088-90456803 GCF_002162155.2 Triticum dicoccoides
GAACAGGACCCTATGGTGTTGCCTCTGGATGAACAAGACCCCGATCAATCGAGACGGTTGGGGCTGGATGAACAGGACCCCGTGGAGGGCTGGATGAACGGGACCACCCCGTGGAGGGCAGGATGAACAGTAGACGGTGGAGGGCAGGATGAACAGTAGCCCGTGGAGGGGTGGTTGAACAGGAGCCCGTGGAGAGGGGTGGTTGAACAGTAGCTGGTGGAGTAGCGCGCGGTGGAGGCTGGATGAACTGGAGCCCGTGGATGAACAGTCGCAGGTGGAGGCTGGAGGAGGTCGACGGTGGATGAAAAGTAGCTCATGGAGGCTGGAGGGGGTCGAAGGTGGAGATGAACAGTATCCCATGGAGTCCCGTTTTGCGGTACGCCACACCCCTGCCGATGAACAGGACCCCCGTTTCGACCGTAGCGCTCCAACACAAGTCCGTTTCCTCCGTTTTGCGGTACGCCACACCCCTCCCGATCAACAGGACCCCCGTTTCAACCATAGGAGGTCCGTTTCCTCCGTTTTGCGGTACGCCAGACCCCTCCCGATCAACAGGATCCCGTTTCGAACGTGGCCGGTCGAACACAAGGTCGTTTCCTCCATTCTGCGGTACGCCAGGCCTCGTTTCCATCGCCTGTTCCGTCCAAGCCCTCCCGATGAACACGACGCATTCCGTTGCCTCCCCATGAACATGATGCATTCCGTTGCCTCCCCATGAACACGACGCATTCCGTTGCCTCCCCATGAACACAACGCATTTCATTGCCTCCCCATGAACACGACGACGACCCTGTTTCTCCGTTCCGACCCAGCCATGTACACGAGCCCTGGCCGTACGTATGCGCGAGTAGGCGTTCGAGACCCCGCCCGTATGTACACATACGTGGATGTATTTTCTTTCTTGCACCCTGGCCGCTGTACATACGTGTACATGCTACGTGCGCACCTCTACTACAACACGTGCGCGCCTCTACATCGACCAGTATATATGTACGTACACGTTCGCGACCAAAATGACAACGCTACGTACGCTTCAACCAGGTGGGTCCCGACTGTCAGGCACTTCCTTGCGTGCGAAGATGTAGCTGGTGGGTCCCAGCAGTCAGAGGCAAACGTTTTTTTCATGAAATATGGTGGCCCGTCCGGTGGGTCCCTGCTGTCAGGTGGAGGAATAATTACTTTGCGCGTAATAAGGAGCACTTCCTTGTTGCGGCCGTGGACCCAGCTGTCAGCGTCTCCACACACGGTACTCTTCCAATGGAAGTCGGCCATTGACCACATTGACCACGCCATGCCGAGAGCACCACGGCGGTGGACGACGGCAAGGCCTAGGAAGGGGACGACGCGGAGCCGGGGAAGACGCAGCAGTGGATGCCCACGCGTAGAGGAGTACGAGGGTTCACTAGTTTGCTGCGGTGTGAGGTTGCCATCGCTGCAGAATAACAGGGGGTGTGGGTGAGTGGAGGGATGGCCTGGCCAGTGGTGGGAGTGGTATGGGGGCGGTGAGCCCTCCGCCGCATCGCAGCCGGCCACGGGAGGCAGGAGCAGGCCGCACGACCGGCGCTGCTTTGGGCGGCTGGAGCAAGAAGACCAGAGGTTGAAGAAGCACTACAGCCGTTGGATGGACATCGTACGGTCGGTCGAGCTAGAATCATGCATATTGACTAAGTTGACAAAGCCCTTCGTCCCCGTCAACTTAGTAGGCCCACTATACTGGGTCCCAGCTAGCAGGGGGAGTATTCATTTTTTTGTGCGTAATAAGGAGGCACTTCCTTGCGTGCGAAGATATAGCTGGTGGGTCCGAGCTGTCGGCGGTGGTAACATTTTTTCGCGAAATACAGAGGCCGTTTCGGTGGGTCCCAGATGTCAGGTGGAGGAAATCATTATTTTGCGTGTAATAAGGAGGCATTTCCTTGCGTGCGGCCATGGACCCAGCTGTCAGCCTCTCCACGTATAGTCCACTTCAGATGCATGTCGGTCGTTGACCACGCTGACCATGCCACGCCGAGAGCACCAGGGCAGTGGACGACGGCGAGGCCTAGGAAGGGAATGACACGGAGGCGGGGAAGACTCGGTCGTTGTTTTTATTTCCCACGCAGAGGGGAGTACGACTGTACGAGGGTTTACTGGTTTGTATGCCATCGCCGGAGAATAACAGCAGGTGTGGGTGAGTAGAGGGATGGCTAGGCCAGCGATGGGAGTATGGTGGGGCGGTGAGACCTGCGCGGCAGCACAGCTGGCCGCGGGGAGGAGGGAGCAGTCCCGCCGGCTCTTGTTTGAGCGGCTGGAGCAGGAAGAGCAGAGATTGAAGAAGCACGATGGCTGTTGGATGGACATCCAACAGTATACAGGCCATCTATGGAAAGCCTCAAATCTGTGGAAAACATCATACAACCCATCTGCCATTATTTCAAATAATTTAGAGCCCATTTGCTAATTCTTACGGGGTTTTTTGGAGCCCATATTCTTTATGCTAGCATTATAGCCCATATTGTAGCCACGGTTAAAAAATTATACGAAATTTTGCATATGTCGGTGCGGTCTGAACTATTTTTAATCCCAAAATTTCGAGTCACATTCAGACTGATTTTAAAAATAAATTTATATCAATATAAAATCCAATAAATTGTCCACGCATAAAAATCAATGCAATTTAAAATCTTGAAATGAAAAAAAGATATTTGAAAATAATTGCCGGTTTGATGTGTTTTAAAAATGTACAGCCCATTTCTCATTACTGACAGGCCATTTTCTCGGCCAGCCGAATGAAGCTCTCCTCGTCTTGAAAGATTTGCAGCCCAACAGGCTTGATAAAGCGACTTACTTGACAAATCACAGAAGAACTGGGCTAGCCATTTTCAGAAAGAAAAAAACCTACTGTGCTGGTCTGTGGTAAACATAAAAGAAAAGGCTGTCTAGACAGGCCAGAGTGTCCTGCACAGCCCAGTTGACACCCTGCTTCCGTCTCAAAAACAAATTAGATAAATGCCACTCCTATTATGGCGATTCATAAAAATGCCACTGCAATTTCCAAACTTTGAAAAATGCCACTGAAATTTTTGCAAACTTTGAAAAATGCCACTGCAGTTTGCAAACTTTGAAAAACGCCACTCCAGACTTTGAAAAATACCACTAGAAATGGCATGAAATGGCCTTTTTCAAAGTTTGGGAATTGCAGTGGCACTTCTCGGATACACCAGATTTGGAGTAGCATTTATCAAATTAACCCAAAACAAGAATAACTGGGCGATCTGCTGGGTCCCTGGTGTCAGCCGCTCGTTGTGCAATTCTATCATTTATTGACTATGTTGACAATGGCATGGGACCTAGATGTCAGAAATCCACTAGGAGGAGCCATTTTTTACTGGCTTGAAATAAGGAGGCACTTGCTTGCGTACTGCCATGACCTTGGCGGGTCCCTGCTATCATCCTCTCCATGTACAATCATCTCCTGATTGTGTACGCGTCAACTTGCTAGGCCCACAAGTCAGCCTCTGAGTCGTGGAGGACAAATACAACCCATTTAAAAAAAATAACAGCCCATTCCATATGTTCAAACAAAAAAGTTCAACATTCAGACCAAAGTAACAGGTCTGATCCACATATAGAGTACTGAACTTCCACGTTGACAACCATCATAGCCATGTTAACTATCTACTCCCACTAACACTCTAGTAGCGTACAAGTACTAACTTACTCTTAGCTAACTAGATGATGCTGGCCGCCATCTGCTGTCCATGCTAAACGCCGGCACCGGCGTCCTCCGCCTCGCCTCGGACTTGCCAGAGGTGCGATAGGGCGCATTGCTCGCGTGCATTGGCCCTTTCCATGCCGGCGTGGTCCACCGAAGCTTCGGCTTCCAAGCGGGAAACCCACTTGACGAGCTGGTAGTAAAAATCAGCGTCACGAACGCGTGTGTGCCCGACAGCCTCTAGGGCTATTTGCCGGGCGCCGGCCTCCACATAGTCGGCCCTATTGTGGGCGCTCTGCTCGCGACTCAGAGCGTCGGTGAGCTGCTGCTCCATGTCCCGCTGGCAGCGCAAATCGGCGATACACTGCTCCTCCGCCAAGCGGTCGCGCTCCAGCAACTCCTGCTCCTCCGCCATGCGGTCGTGCTCCAACAACTCCTTGATCTCCGCATTGCCATCTAAAGACAGATAGAATGCCTCCTCCCTCCGTCTGCCTTCCGGTGAAAACCCGAACACTAGTTCCGGCGGTGACCGCCTCCGGCGTCGCCTACCGCGGACGGGCGGGGGCATGGCGGACATGGCGAGCGATGTCGGGCCGGTCGAGGCTTATGAGGATATGGCGAGTTGGGTCACGGTGGCACCTGAGAAGGCCAGGAAACAGTACTTATAGGCGGAAGGTAGCGCGATGGTCATCGGAATTCAATGCATAATGGCTTAGCGCGCCAGCTTGCCGTGGAAAACTAGAGAAACTGAAATTATGACTGTGCCGTCCCGTCCCGTCCCGTCCGGGTCGCACGCCGACACGGCGGTCAAACGAGTGCACTCGAATCATCTCCCTCCTTGTCAATAATGATTCCACGGATTTAAAGCATATCTTTTTTCGCATCAGTTAGCTGCGTTAATTACGGCCGGCTGCATGCATGCACTCAGAATCGCTCGCAGGCAGTACGCGAAGCAGCATGCAACGAGTCACAGCCGAGGGCACGCATGCAGCCACTTAAATCAGTGGAATTAATTAGGCTTTAACTTCTGCATGCCGTAATTATTGCCATGCCTTGGTCTTGCTGCTTTGCTCATGGGAATAATAAATCCCGGACGGAGGGAGTACCTTGGTTAGTGAGAGGTTTGAATTAAGCCTGCAAACCGGAAAGGAGGTACTCCCTCCGTTTTTATTTAGTTCGCATATTAGCTTTGGTCAAAGTCAAGCTTTACAAACTTTGACCAAGTTTATATACAAAAATATTAAGATATACAATAACAAATCAACAACAAAAATATTAATATATACATAACAGATCATATACAAATATGTAGCTCCAAAAGCAGAGATCTAGAAAAAACATCTGTTCTTCCTACTAACATGGATGCTTCTCTTGGCCAACATTCAGTATAGACTAAAAGACAAATTTGTTTGTGAAGTCTACAATTCCTCTTGCAAACGTAAGTGGTTTCACCAATAGCTGGAACCATGAGAATGAACCACACATGATGGAGGAACATCCACTTCAATATGATTTGGTCTTCTCTCGATCACACCGCGAGACTATTTTCGGAATACAAACTTTAACTTAGGAAAAATGATGCCCATTGTATAATCAGACCAAAGCAATGAAGCACCTAGTGTTGGCCAATAAATAGTACAGTACTACTTTTCTGTAGTCCATGAAGTGACTATCCAATCTTTCTGTGTCTATTTTCAAATGGCACTGCATGCAGTGACTATACTATTCTCTTGTGTAGTTCAACCAAAATTGCGGACACTTTGTTTGTTTGCCAAATAGCAACGGGCAGACATCTCTGTCTGCACAAATATCAAGCAGCTAGTAAACATATACCACACCTTGTATTTTCGGTTTAAACATGTCTCTTCCACTTAGCATCTGTCATGTTCTGCACCGGACAATCTGATACAGTTATGTTTTTCCCTGGACAATTTCATACTGAATTGATTTGCTGGTTCAGAGCAGAAATATAGCGCCTATTCTTCATCAGACCAAGGATATCCATGTTCGCAGTGATGGAAGAGGTGAATTCAATACAACCGAAATTGAGCATCCAATCATTGAATCCTATCCAGCACCTCCAATGTAGGTCCACCTTGCCAATAAATTCACATGCAAACCACTAGTATTACTATCTAATGACAGTACAAAAAGAGTAGCAAGATAGTAGCAAACCATGTACCTTCGTAATGAATAGCTCATAGTGCCACCAATTGGATATAAAGGTTTGGAAAAAAACATGCTCCTAATGTTGAACCAGTTGGACTTTTTGTGTAGTTCCACTAAAATCGAGCATCCATGTTTGCATATATATTGAAAGTGTGATTACTCTAAAATTGGCACTAGTTGAAGCATTGACTCACAAATATAAGCATTCCAATTTCATAATGGGAAAATGTAGCAAGATTGTTTCTAACCACCTGTTCGGAGCTCAATCATTGTGGTGCAAAGCTCGGGGCAAGCGTCGGGGTCTCCAATTAGGTTGTGGAGATCGCCCCGAGCAATTTGACGGGTTCCGGTGACCGCCCCCAAGGGTTGCCAAAGTGTACGGGTTCGGTGACCGCCCCCAAGGGTTGCCATTTGTACGGGTTCGGTGACCGCCCTCAAGGGTCCCTTAGTGGAATCACGGCATCTTGCATTGTGCGAGAGCGTGAGGAGATTACGGTGGCCCTAGTGGCTTCTTGGGGAGCATTGTGCCTCCACACCGCTCCAACGGAGATTAGCATCCGCAAGGGTGTGAACTTCGGGATACATCGTCGTCTCCTCGTGCCTCGGTTATCTCTTACCCGAGCCCTTTTCTTATGCACTTTACTTTGTGATAGCCATATTGTTTCTTGTCATATATCTTGCTATCACATAGTTGCTTATCTTTCTTAGCATAAGTTGTTGGTGCACTTAGGTGAGCCTAGTTGTTTTAGGCTTTGTGCTTGGCAAATTAACCGCTAGGTTTATTCCGCATTTGTTCAAGCCTAAACCGTAATTATTTTAAAACGCCTATTCACCCCCCTCTAGGCGACATCCACGATCTTTCACCTCCGTTCGATAATGTAGTTCCAACATTTTTAAGTCAAACTTTTGAAACTTTGACCAAGTTTATAAATAAATTACTTATATATACAATATCAAAGATAAATGGTAGTATGAAGTAAGTACATGTTGTGATGAATCTAATGATCGTTCCAGATGTAAATGTTTTCTCCACATATACCTGGTCAAACATTTCTGAGGTTTGACTTTTCAAAACATCCATATGCTTATGGACGTGACAGAGTCCCTAACAAGAGAGAGAGAGAGAGAGTGAAAAAAGTGTGTGTGCGTGTGTGAAAGAGACATGGACAACACACGATAAAAGTAGAGAAAAAGCGTGTGTGTCTTATGCAAACATATCACACATGCATCTTCGACAACGGAGGCAAGGTGAGGAGATAGTGTGTGGTTGTTTGGAACCGAGAGAGCAAGACCCCTAAGCTAGCACGTGGCCAAGAGGGGTGTGACAAACAAGGGAGAGAGGTCGAGAGAGACTTATGGAGAAAATGCAGACATGGGGAGGAGAGAGTGTATGTTTGTCATAGAGAGAGTGTATGATGGGACTACATGGGTGGGAGATCGAGTGACAAGGTGTGTGCGCGATAGAAGATGCCCCGAGAGATATCGAGATAGACGTATGGATGGAAGGAAACAATACGTGTGTTCCTGTTGGCTAGTAAGAGATAATCATACTTAGGAGGGGGGGAGTGCTTGCACCTATGATGGATTGAGGGATTATGGTACTTAGGGGGGTGCGTGTCACATGGAGAGAGAACAAGGACGGAGAGTGTTGGATGGGTCTATATGTATAGCGCGAGGGAGACATGTGTTTGTGTGAACCAGGGAGATATAAGGCTAGTTTGGCTTGCGTCCTGAGCATCTTTTGCCTGGCCTGGGGTTGTGGCTGGATTTCATGCACGCTTGTTTGGTTGCTACCCTGTAAAAAAGAATGCCCGCCTGGCCTGGGTTCCCTTGCACTTTAATTAGCCTGGCTGAACTCCATACACTGCAAGTAGCTTGGCCCAGGCGACCGATTTCGAACGCCTGGTCGTGCCTGGTCGTGTGGCCACAAGGCTAACATCAACATGGATGGATATTAGCATTAAATAATTGATGCATGGATTGATTGATGGGACGTTGATGCTTTGCCTGGCCCAAGCATGAACCAAACGCTTCAGCACCACACAAGCCTGGCCAGGCAGAAATATTTTACATCTCACGTCCACACCAGGCAGTACCGGCCATCAAGGCATGAGGGTCAGGTCACGAACCAAACTGACCAATAAAGTTTGAGAGAGATTGAGGAGCCCCGATAAGGTTGAGTGGTGCGTCAGATAGCTGAGAGGGGGAAAGAGATATTCCATCCGCTCGATAATGCAGTGCATGTAAATTTTTTAGAAGTCAAACTTTGGAAACTTTGATCAGGTTTACGCAAATATTATTTATATCTACAATACCAAAGATACATCATACAAAACTACAACTCATGGTGAATCTAATGGCATATGTTTGCCATACTAGATGTAATTCTTTTTCTCCACGTATATGGTCAAACTTTGTGATGTTTGACTTTTCAATAAATCTATATGCTATGGACCGAGGAGAGTGCCTCAGTCGAGACAGATCAAGTGCGTGTGAAGGAGAATGAGTAAGTGTGCAAAAAGAGTATGTGTGTGAAAGAGAAAGTGACAATAAACGATAAATTAGAGAGAGAGAGAGTGTTTTTTCGTTTCTTATGCGAACATATCACGCATGCATCTACGAGATGGAAAAGCGAGGCGAGGAGATACACGAAAATAGCTAGTGTGTGACTGTTTGCAACGGAGAGAGACACCTCTGTAGCACATGTCCAATAGAGGTGTGGCCAACAAGGAACAAAGGTCGAGAGGGACACATGGATGGCATGGACGCATGAGGAGGGAGAGAGGGTGTCTTTGTGATAGAGAGATCCCGTCGAGATCGTGAGGGGACTATATGGGTGGGAGATCGAGGGAGTGCGTCCGCGATAGGAAGATGCCCCGAGAGAAACCGAGATAGATCATGCACATGTTTGTGATGGAGACTAAGATTAGCTAGTCATATACATATAGGGGGGACTGCGTGTGCCTTCAATTGAGTGAGAGACCATCATACTTGGCTAGCTGGGCATGAGATTGTGTGTGTGCGCGAGTGAGATGGAGAGAGAACAAGGGGGAGAAATAGAGTTTTAGATGGGCCTATCGAGTGCGAGTGAGATATGAATTTGTATGTGTGACCCAGGTGGATGGAGAGTTTGAGAGAGGGGGGAAGAGCTTCAAGACGACATAGTGGTGCGTGAGAGAGTTATAGGCAAAGAGCCAAGGAATCTATGTGCGTACGATGAGTGCACCCAAGATATCTAGCTTGGACTAGCTAGAGTATCATACATAGTGTGCGAGAGAGGCCTATAGATGGTGTATATATGCATGCGAACTAGAAAGACCCCCCCCACACACACACAAAGAGAGAGAGAGAGAGAGAGAGAGAGAGATGGAAAGAAAGGGAGAGGGATGAACAAGGTTTTTGTGTCGGATGCGTGTGACAGAATTGAAGATTGTCGGCGAGAGAGAGAGAGAGAGAGAGAGAGAGAGAGAGAGAGAGAGAGAGAGAGAGAGAGAGAGAGAGAGAGAACAGGAGTCCGGGAGAGGGGGAGGTCGCGTTTTATGCATCAAAGACTGATATAAACCATGTTTCGATATAAACTTGCATTCAAATATTTAAATTGGAGAACATGTTGTCAGCAATCCACACATGAACGGATATATGCGTATATCAAACAAGTTCATTAATTTGACTTTCAACATGTTCATGGAGTACTATAATACTGTACAACATGCTACTCGATTGAGGTGTTTAATTTTGGATTTAGTTCACTATTTTGACGTACTGAACGAGCTATTTCATTGAATCAAGATATTTCATTTTGGGTTTGATTCACGTTTTTGAGTGGGTCAACTATTTGTCATATAGTAAATGGCTAGCAACGAGCATGTAAAAACACATTACTCCCGAGCATCATCTCTCCATCTAAAAAAGAAGTGGCAAGCTAATATTTCACAATTTGATCCGAATCGACTTGGTAAGGTAGACATGGATGCTCGTTCTCCCAAAATTTGAACAAACCGTTAAACATCCTCTCTGCTCGGTGGAATTCGCCCGGGCAAATAAATGGGAGACGCAAAATTACCGTCCTATGTGGGACACGCATCAATTGGCCCGTTGCACATCGAGGGTAGGTTCGTAACTTCATCCAAGCGCGCCTTCTCCTCGGCCGAAATGACATGTGCCGAATAATTCATAAACCATGGTCGGCAAAACACGCTCTCCTCGCCCGAAATAGCTCACGCCCACTATTTCAAAACATGCTCTCCTCGCCCGAAATCGCTCGCGCCCACTATAGTTCAAAACACGCCCTCCTCGCCCAAAATCGCTCCCGCACAGAGAAGCAAAGTTACTCTACTATCCTCGACCCTCAGTACACAGACCCAAGCCGAGAAGCCTATAGGCAAGGGTAGAACTGTAACTCCCCCTCACATTTCAGACAAATGCGTCCGTAAGACATGTTTCCACTCCCCTCCCAATTTCCCCTGCCCGCCCCCATTCATACCTCGTGGGCGCCAAATCACCTTCTCCCCGGGAAGCTCCCTTCTCCCGAGCCGCAAAACCTCAGCCCCACCTCCATGGCGCCCCCCACCGCACCAATTTCACAGCCGCCCTCCTCCCTAATGCCGGAGACGCTGTCCATTTGCCATCGTGCACTGGGCCGTGCGCCTCTTACTCCGTGCTGCTGGTGCTGCCTCAACGACGACCGCGTGAACCGTACCGGAGCCGATTCACCCCCGCCGTTGTTCACGGCGCCGGAGCGGCTCCAACTTTGGATCCGTCCAGAGTCCTGGCGCTGCTTCGGCGTAGCCGTCGACCGTCGCGACATTGCTCTTTCCCTGCCGCTGGTCGCCACCGCAACCGCGCCGGCCTCACCGACTCGGCAGCTGGACCTGCCTACTTCACCATGCCGCCAGATAGGTCGCACCCTCATCTCAAATCACTTTATTTAGGCGTTAGTTGTCTGAATTTTTATTCTGGGCCAATCGATTTGCAATGGGAAGCAGCACCCCTCGAGGTGGAGGAGCTCCTAGGCTGCCGATTGGCTGGTGTCTAACGTAAGGGTGCGGGGCCGCAAAGTTCGCCGCGGAAGCAGCGCTTAGATGGCTATCTTTTAGAGTTGCGTGGGTTGAAGGTACTGCCGCTGCCGGATCTGGATGATGGGGAGTCTTTGTGGATTGGCCCGGGGGCGGCGCAACCACGGCAGTGCGGTGGGGCGGGGAGCGGGGTTTTGGCCGGGGCCACAGACGGCGGAGGCAGGCTGCTCTGCCGTTGGTCGCTGGCTCTTCGGGGAAGATTCCGAACAGTGTCAGTTGGGAGGCACAAGACGGCCATCCATCCGGCGTAGATCGGACAGTACCAAAATAAAATAAAATCATGTGACCCCAATTTAGTCTTCAGTCAACAGATGTGTGACCACTCTCGTACCTTGTTGTTGATCTCTTAGTGTATTTCTTCAGATCAAAGAGATATGTCGTTCTTAACATTATGCGTTATCTGCATCTTCAGACACACCGTCTTCTGACTCACCGCAACTGCTCCAACAAGGGAAGCATACACCAGAAGGGAGCTATAGTCCCCACTCAATAGTTCCCTGCATCGAATGCGCGTGCCTGACATGCACAGCCACAACAACTGCAGGGCCATCCACAAGTCAGCACATGATGCTCACTCCTATGAATGGCAGCCAAATAGGTTGTACCCTCATCTTACTTGTGTGCAACATTTATGGCTTTGTTATTCATCTAAGCATGGAAAATATATCATCACATTTCACTGTATATTCATGATGATCTCTTACGGGTCTTGTTCAGGAGTTAACGCCGTTCCATAGTTCAGCTAAGATACTTGTTCTTTAGGTAACATTGTTCCATAGTTATCATCCATCAGCCAATGCTATCCCAGAGGCTGGTGATTATAGTATTATACCACTTCTAGTATTTCCTATGTTGTTCTTTAATACTTTTGTGTGCCATCTAGTTAATCTTGAGTACAAACAATACATATTCTGTAGCTTTCATCTGTGTTCTCCCTTTAGTTTATGAGACCTGTTGCTGCTAGTTAACCCCAGTCATACTATTTATGTCGTCTCCTACAGGCACTCATTACATAAATCTAACTACTAGTTGTCTTCCATGCATGTCAGATATAATTGCACACACTGATATATCCATGAGAACCTCACGGAGCAATGTAAAGGCCAATAAACTTGATGTCAATGATACCCAATATGATGGAACATGTGAAGGCAGTTCTTCAGAAGACTTGCAGAAAGATGATGAATCCTCTTCACCCCACAAGGTCCTTGCTCTAACTTGGCCTGTGATATGGGTACAACATGCATATAATGTCCTGGAGTGTATCTACTCTGTTACAATGCCATGTGCTTAGCATGCTGATCATGCATGTAAATATGTCATGCCTTCCTGTTTTTCAGTACCTATTCCATTCATGATAACATGTTTTCAAATTTAAGTACTGTCATTCTACTCTATCACAATGCCATCTGCTTAATTTGGACATCATGCTTCTGAATATCTTATGCATTGTTATTCATCAGTATGTACTTCATCTGTCTACCATACCATGTTTTTTTACATTGAAGTGCTATTCTAGTGCTCTGTTGCAATGCCATCTTATTTTCCCAATCATACACGTGTATGTTGCCTTAGTTATTTCTGTATGTATTCCGCTAGTATACAGTTTTACATTCAACTAGTGTTTTTTTTGCTGTGTTGTCCTGTCGTATCCCTAGCTCTTACACCATACTCCCTTCGTCCGGATTACATGTTGGCGAAATGGATAAAAAAGGATGTATCTAGAACTGAAATACGCCTAGACCCATCCATTTTTTTCCGGATGGAGGGAATACATGTCAATATGTCATGCCTTTCTATTCTTCAATACCTATTCCATCTCTCTGTTGCCGCATGTTTTATAATTAAAGCACCATTCTTCTATACAAGGCATGCAAGGGGAAGACGACTATGTTAGAATCTGAAGGGTTACAAACAAGGCCTTTGCAACAGATCCAAACGCCAGCAGATAATAAACCAACTCCAGTTTTTAAATATACTGCTCCAGCACAGAGAAACCCAACTCCTACTGATAATAAGCAGATTCTAGTGGCCAAAGAACTAGTCCGCTCCAGTCCAGCAAAAATATGTCAACTCAACTCTAAGAAGCGTGTGCGTATCCTTGCATCATGAAATTTTATAGCATGCTGATCATATTTTCTATATGTTTCTTACCCATCTCTCTTTTAGAAAATAAGCTTAACATATAGACGAATTTCTGCACTGGTATCATCTATGAGGAAAGATTCTTGCAGGAATTCTCTGTACTCCAATGCAGATGTAAGTACCTATTGTATATCACTATATTTTTACATCAGCATGTATTTTGTTAATCGGCGTGAATCCAACCTTTATCTGATCTAAATTTAGTTGTAGCAAAATGTATGATTAAAGGCCACAATGTTGATTTTTGTAAGGAAAACTGCCTGGTAGTTTTGCATCCTGAGCGACATGAGTGTACTATCTCATATCAGTGGGTTTGATTACTTTGGTTCTGCAGTGGGTTTTCAGTGTTCTTTTTACTGTGTTTTCCTATCATATCCCTAGCTCTTACGTCATACTCCCTCCGCCCAGATTACATGCCGCAGAAATGGATCAAATTGGATGTATCTAGAACTAAAATACGCCTAGACCCATCCATTTATTTCCGGATGGAGGGAATACATGTCAATATGTCATGCCTTTCTATTCTTCAGTACCTATTCCATCTCTGCTATAGCATGTTTTATAATTGAAGCACCATTCTTCTATATAAGGCATGTAAGGGGAAGGCGGCTATGTTAGAATCTGAAGGGTTATAAACCACGTCTTTGCAAAAGATCCAAACGCCAGGAGATAATAAACCAACTCCATTTTTCATAGATACTGCTCCAGCATAGAGAAACCCAACTCCCACTGATAATAAGCAGATTCCAGTGGCAAAAGAATGTCAACTCCATTCTAAGAAGCGTGTGCGTATCCTCGCATCATGAAATTTTATAGCATTCTGATTATATTTTCTACATGTTTCTTACCCGTCTCTCTTTTAGAAAATAAGGTTAAACGATACAAGACTTCCTCCATTGGGATCGTATTCGAGGAAAATATCTTGCGGGAATTCTCTGTGCTCCAGTGCTGATGTAAGTACCTATTGTATATCACTATATTTTTACATCAGCATGTATTTTGTTAATCAGCCTGAATCTAACCTTTATCTGATCTAAAATTAGTTGTAGCAAAATGTTAAAGGCTCCAATGTTGATTTTTGTAAGGAAAACTGCCTGGTAGTTTTGCGTACTGAGCTGCATGAATGTGCTATCTCATATCACGCACATTACTGAATTGTAGTGCTTCTCTCATTGCCCATTCATTCATTGTGTCAATGTTGCTTTCGTATTACCTTACCTGGCTGATGATAGCTATGCCATATTGTGTTAATTTGGTGTAGGCTAGTTGCTAAACGTTCGTTGTGTCAATGTTGCTTTCCTATTATCTAACTTGGCCAATGATAGCAATGCTAGTGTGTTAATTTTGTGCAGGCTGCTGAAGATAAGAAGACAAACTCTGAAAATAGCAAGGCAACCCCATTGTTTCTTTCCAGTAAATCTAGGCCAGGTAATATGGCAATAACTCATGATTAATCTATTTGGTTCCCATCCTAATTTATGTTATGATGCAGTGCTCAAGACACTCTCCACTATCAATAATACAAGCCTGCCAAAATCGCCATCTGAATCTGTTCAGTATCCTCTATCTCGAATGCGACGGAATAAATGTATGTTTGTGAACCAATTAATGGATGAAGCAATGATGGAAATGGTGGATGAATCAGAGGTGCAGAGTCGTGCGACACAACAACTGATTAATGCTTTTAGAGACAGTGCGGTAAAGCAGCAAGAACTTGCCCACAATCTTATAGGCGTCATCTGTACTGAGGTTGCAGATTGTGACGTTGTAGATGGTTAGGTTCTGCTCATTTATTTGCACTGGCATCAATCTTTGATTGCCCACTGGATGTAATTTCCTGTAATATATCCTGGATGTGCAACATTATTCCCTGTATGCCGTACCTTTGCTCGTCGTAATGGGCTCAAATTATCTAATTTGGCCTAAAGACATGAACGAACTTTAGTGGGCCCATTAAGTTAATGGGTCGTTAATAGGCCGAAAGTTAATGGTCGGCCCTCTTACCTCCCGGGTCGTTAACAGGCCGACATCGAAGCGGGCAACAGGTGGCCCCAATTTATTTCACGGGCCGTTAACAGACCCTTACTAAGTTTGGGCTACATATGCCCCAACTATACTGTAGGCCTTTAGCAGGCCGAAAGAGACAGCGGGCTTGTATTGGACCATGAAGAGCATGGGCCGCTAAGAGGCCGAAAGTCAGGTCGTATTGTAAACGGCCCAACTGTGTTGTGGGCCTTTAGCAGGCCGAAAGAGAAACCGGGCTGGTATTGGACCATGAAGGGCAAGGGCCGTTAAGAGGCCAAAACTAAGGTCTGACTACAAATGGCCCAACTCATTTATGGTCCGTTAACAGGCCGAAAGGCACACAGGGCCGGGAATTGGCCCAACATTTAAATGGGTCGCTAAAAGGCCAAAACTCAGGTCCGACTACAATTGGCCCAACTGATTTATGGGCCGTCAACAGGCTGAAAGTGACACCAGGCCAGAAATTGGCCCAACACTTAAATGGGCCGCTGAAAGGCCGAAACTCAGGTCCGACTACAAATGGCCCATCAGATTTATGGGCCGTCAACAGGCTGAAAGACACACCGGGCCGGAAGTTAGCCCAACATTTAAATGGGTCGCTAAAAGGCCGAAAGATGTACATCATGAAAATTGGCCCATCCATTAAATGGGTCGTTAACAGGCCGAAATCTCATCGGGCCGATATTGAGCCAAATATATAGCGGGCTGTTAACGGGCTCGAACTGATGATGGGCTGCAATGGTGTCAAATCTTTAATGGGCCGAATTGGCACATCTCGTATGGGCCGTGGGCTTAAATGGACCTGACACAAGTAGGCCTTATATGGGCCGGCCTGCTAATTTTTACTGGGCCGGCCTTTTTCACCGGAATGGGCCACTGTTGGGCCGTGCCATGTGTCGACCTATCATAGGCGTCTCCTGTCCAATGAGTGGATGACATCTGTCCCAACGATGAGCCGACACGTGTTTCCTCTAGCCAATGATGATTTTACACGTGAAAAATCCCCATTGGTCGGGGATGTTAACGGGTTATCGAATCCAAAACCCGACCCAATAGCTTAACGGCGTTCCGTTACGGTGGATGCCACGTGTCGGTCACCCTTGACGAAAGCACTTCTGTGACGCGTGATTTATCGTCATGGAAGTGGACACTTCCGTGATGATAATTTTGGTAATGTCATGGAAAACTTCTACGACGGCACAGGTATGACTATCTTGATTCTGTCATAAATTTTTCATGGATGTACATGCATGACAAAAAAAGAGACCTACTGTGACAAACACGTATCATCACGGAAGTGTATTTTTTTGTAGTGTCCCTGCCACCAGGATGAACATGACATAAATCTGTCATCGGTCCATACGCAGGAGATAGTACCTGTAGCTGCTATGGCCCAAGACGGGAAGCTCAACCCCACCGCGGAAGCCGCAGACTTAGCGGTGTTGGAGCCGCACACAGACTTAACTTCAAGTGACATCAATGTCACCGGAACCATGGACTCGTCTCCGGCTACAGGTTCCGAACCTTGCGTGTCCGCGTACGTCGAGCTTGATCAGCCATCGATCGTCAAATTCAGCTCCGCGGACATCTTCCGACACTCTCCCTTGGGTGACGTGTTAAACTCATTAAGAGCACTGTCCTTAGCAGGGGGCCCACAGCCAAATTGTGTCCGGTTTGAACCGGAGGCTGATGACGGAGAATTTCGCTTCCCACCCACCGCCCACTTCATAGCCATTGTCGAAGACTTAACTGACATACTCGATTACGGCTCCAATGATATCGATGGTATGAACAAGGATGCCGGAGAAGAAGAGGCTCAAAACCCGCCGTTTACCGAACGTTGGACGGTCACTTCCTCGTAAGATGTATACATGGTGGATGCACCAAAAGAGAATAGCGGCAATGACAAGGAAGATCCAGTTGGGGATAAACCTCCTGAGATACAGTCAAAGCGCCGGCGTCAGCGGCGCCGCTCTAACTCACGCCGCAGCAAAGACAGCAACACCGGCATAGGAGAAGATAACACTCTAGAAGGTGCCGAAGACAACAAAGACCCTGTTGGTGCAACTGCCGAAAAGGACGAATAGGAAGACGAGCAAGTTAGCCCTGGTAAACAGGCCACACACAAAGACTCGGAGGACAGTAATTATCTTCCGCTCTCCGAGGATGAGGCGAGCCTCGGCACTGAAGATTTCATCGTGCCTGAGGAACCTCTTGAGCAGGAGCTCTTCAAGTGCCAGCTAATAGCCACTTTAAGGAGCCTGAAAAAGAAGCAGCATCAACTTCAAGCTGACCAAGATCTGCTCAACGAGAAATGGACAGATGTCCTAGCAGCTGAAGAATACGGCCTCAAGCGCCCAGCCAAAAGCTACCCGAAGCACAAATTGGTACCTCAGTTCGACGACGAGGCGCCGAAGCACATACCACCATAGCGCAATGCTGTTGACCGACCACCACGTGGTCGGGATAAAACGGCAACTCAAGCCGAACACCAGCCCGCCCCGCCTCATCGCAAATACATAGGTAAAACAGTTCGCGGTCATATATATGACCTTCGGTAGGACCTGAACAGTAGATCAGGACATACCAGATCAATCTACGGATCGCGAGGACGTGCCTCGACACGTGACGACGGCTATCTATTCGGACGTGACAAACCTAGTCATGTGCGGGCCGAAAGCCACAGACGGACTCCATCGGAGCTACGTCGCGATGCGGCCCAATATAGAGGCGCCACACACCCTCTTGGCTCCACTGACGAAGTCATGGAACATGAATTCCCAGAAGGGTTCAAACCCGTGAATATCAAATCATATGATGGAACCACAGATCCCGCGGTATGGATCGAAGCATTCATTCACCATATTCATATGGCCTGCGGTGATGACCTTCATGCCATTAAATACATCCCCCTAAAACTCAAAGGACCAGCCCGGCATTGGCTGAACAGCCTGCCCGAAAAATCCATCGGCAGCTGGGAGGACTTGGAAAAAGCCTTCCTTGACAACTTCCAAGGTACATATGTTTGACCTCCGGACGCTGATGACTTAAGCCATATTGTTCAACAGCCCAGAGATTCTGCTAGGAAATTCTGGACTAGGTTCTTGACTAAAAAGAACCAGATCGTCGACTGCCTGGATGCCAAAGCCCTAGCGGCCTTTAAACACAACATCCGCGACGAATGGCTCGCCCGCCACCTTGGCCAAGAAAAGATGAAGTCCATGGTAGCCCTCATGGCACTCATGACCCGCTTTTGTGCGGGTGAGGATAGTTGGTTGGCCCGTAGCAAAAACAATGCAAGCGACACCGACACCCCTGAAGCCAAAAATAGCAACGACAAGTCCCGACGCAACAGATACAAGCGTCGAAACAACAATGACAACGCCGATGATATGGCGGTCAATGCCGGATTCAGTGGCTCTAAGTCCGGTCAGCGCAAGAAGCCGTTCAAAAAGAACAATTCGGGCTCATCTAGCTTGGACCGCATACTCGACCGTTTGTGCCAGATTCATGGCACGCCAGAAAAACCACCCAATCATACCAACAGATATTGTTGGGATTTTAAATAGGCTGGCAAGTTAAATGCTGAAATCAAGGAGAAGGGATCACAAAGCGAAGACGGTGAGGAGGAGCCCCGGCCACCGAACATAGGGGGACAGAAGAAGTTCCCCCCTCAGGTCAAAATGGTGAACATGATATATGCTACACACATCCCCAAGAGGGAGCGCACGCACGTGCTCAGGGATGTCTACGCGATAGAGCCAGCCGCCGCAAAATTTAATCCATGGTCATCATACCCAATCACTTTTGATCGCCGGGATCATCCGACCAGTATCCGTCATGGTGGTTCAGCGGCACTGGTCCTGGACCCAATAATTGATGGGTTCCACCTGACGCGAGTCCTGATGTACGGTGGCAGCAGCCTCAACTTGCTCTATCAGGATACAATCCGCAAAATGGGCATTAATCCATCACAGATCAAGCCCACCAAGACTACCTTTAAAGGAGTCATACCAGGTGTAGAGGCCTGCTGTACGGGCTCAATCACACTAGAGGTTGTCTTCGGATCTCCGGATAACTTCCGAAGCGAGGAGTTAATCTTCGATATCGTCCCCTTTCGTAGTGGCTATCACGCACTGCTTGGACGAACTGCATTTGTTCGATTCAACACGGTTCCACACTACGCTTATCTCAAGCTCAAGATGCCCGGACCACGCGGCGTCATAACAGTTGATGGAAACACGAAACGCTCCCTCCGCACCGAGGACTATACCGCTACCTTAGCAGCAGAAGTACAAAGCGGCCTTTTCAAACAGAACCTTAATTCGGCGGCCGAGCTCCCGGACACTATCAAGAGAGTCCGGACTATTCTGTAGTAGGACAGCTCGGCTCGTCAAGAGCTCGACTAGCAATTCAGCCTCCATCCCAGTCCCGACCAAGTGGCGGCAATTGTACCGCGCATACATAACTACACACTCAAAATACCATGGCCATGGATGGAGGCATAACTAGGTTGTGATCCACAATATGGCTCGACCGCCCCCGGACACACACATACTTTCACTGTTTCCTTTTTTCCTCCTTTTTCAGGTCTCTTTTTCACAGGCCTTCCATGACAGCTTGACCATCGGTTCTTTTTTGAAGGATAAATACACCAAGACGACAAGAAGCATGGACGTACGGGGGAAATTTTAGGTGGTTTATTTAATGATCCCTTTACCTATTTTCAGGACCCACACGCAGCTCTCCCTTGGTTAAGGCATATCAAATAGCTTTCTGCTTATTGCACTACTTGTATAAATGCGCTTTAACGCACCAATGAATAATGGAAACAGTTTGCGGCCCAAATTTTACAGCTTTTAGCTTACTACTCTTTCTTCTTTTTCTTTTTTTGATAACTTTATCAAATAGCACCCGTACACTATGGTACGTTTCAATTTGCCAGGGGCTCTATAGCGCCCCACAACACGGCAACAAAGTCCGAACACCTTTTACAGTATAGTTTGGAACCCCGAATTTAGCACTATATGCATTGGCTCCGAATCATGTCTTCGGTCAATAGTTGGGTTGCCCGGCTCCTGTGCTTACTACCTTACGTTCCGCTGTATCGGCTAGGGTACTAAAGGGAGAACTACTGCGATTGTGCCCTGGTTTACCCAGATGAACATCTTAGTAGAGAAAGCGAAAAACTGACTATCATGATGCGGCGAGAGCCGATCAGCTCTTTAGAGGTCTCAAATCCTTAGAGAATTTTCCGCATTACGCGAGGGATTGGTACTTACCCAATCAAGTGTTTATAGCATCCTAGTTCAGATACTAGGGGCTGCGCCTATAGTTTATTGTCAAACTCCTATGGCTAAGTGAGGGTGCTAAAGCCGCATAGTCCGATTGCCTGGTTTGTCGCGCTAAACACCTCCTTCAAGGACCAAACAATTGGATCAAGATTGTTTAGATTACATCCCGAACACCCACGTACTTCCTACGTGGGGGAAGAAGTCGACAACTGGCCAACTCTCAGATTTCACACAACACGGCCGCACAGGAGGAGAGATTCTTCAAATAACAAACATTATATTACAATAACGATTTTGTTTCATCATACAAGGCAGAGACAACATGAATGTATTCATTCAAAAATAATGTCTTGTGCACATTGCGTTGCCACAATACGAGAACCCTCCAAGGCATCTACAAAATATCGCTCGGGTGTGCGGTGCTCCTTGCCCTCTTGCGGTACTTCGGTCGTAAGCTTGACGGCGTCCATCTTCGCCCACCACACCTTGACGCGGGCGAAGGCCATGCGCGCACCTTCAATGCAGGCCGATCACTTGACGACATCCAGCCGAGGACATGCGTTCACCAACCGGTTCACGGCCCCGAAGTAGCTGCCGGGCATAGCTTCGGTAGGCCACAACCAGATTATTAAATCCTTCATGGCCAGTTCGGCCACCCTATGCGGCTCGACCAGCTGTTTCAGCTGATCGCTAAATGGCACTGGATGTTCTAGCGCAAGATATTGCGACCAGAACAGCTTCTCCGTTGAGCTCCCTTCTTCGGCTCGGAAGAACTCCACAGCATCAGAAACACTGCGCGGTAGATCTGCAAACGCCCCTGGAGAACTCCAAATCCAGGTTAGTAAGAAATACTTCTTCTTCACATACTTGCTTTGCATACTAAACGCCTTACCCGCCGCGATTTTCTTGGCCTCCTGGATCTCCTGGAGGGCGCCCTGGGCCTCAACCCGGGCCTCTTCCCTGCTTTGGCGGGCCTTAGCAAGTTCGGTCACTCGAGCAGAAACATCGCGCTTCAAGGATTCACATTTCTTAACTACATCCTGGAGCTCTTGTTGGACCTCATCAAGCCTGGCCTCGTGCTGCTCTCGAGCATTTTTTCCTTCGTGGCCTTCCCCTCGGCTTCAGCCAGGGCCTGTTTAAGGACCTCGACCTCGGTCTCCACTCCTACACATATCATGGCACTACGGTTAATACGCATTATTTATTCTATCCGAATATACAGCCAGTCAGTACATACCTTGCTGGTCTTCCAGCTGCTTTCTCGCTTGGCCGAGCTCTAGCTCGGCCCGCTCTAGCCTCTGCTTTGTCCGGAGACTTCGGTAGTGTGCACGGTCACGGCCAGCAACGATGCCTGCTTATTCATATAAGACATATTTAGTTAGTCTCTTGCGAAAATAAATTGATCCTCTGTCCAGCTTTTCTTTCTGAACACCGAATAGTGTCTCAGGGGCTACTATCTATATGGAGATTTTCTCTTTTGCGTCGCTTACCTCAAAACCTGTCAGCAGGCTGCTGCAGGCCTTAGTTAGTCCACTCTTGACGGACTGAACCCTCTCAATCACCGTACCCATAAGGATACGGTGTTTATCCACAATGGAAGAGCCTCGTAGTGTTTCCAGCAGATTATCTGGTGCCTCTGGTTGGATAGAGGTCACTGGTGGAACAGGCACACCCTCTTCTTTCGAAGGAGGTTGCTCGCCGAATACTGGGGCCGTATAGGTATCAGGACATGTATTCGGCTGGGGGTCGAATTGAGCAAGGCCCCCATTCCCAATTGCCATGGGGGTCTACTCCCCCATGTGTCCGGTAGCCGAGGCTTCGCCCTCTGATGCCACCTTGGCGGCCTCCTGAACCTCTTCCTGACCGGGGAAGGTCCTTTGGGGCAGCACCTCGTTGTCGCCCTTGGCCGTGGGAGAGTGAGCAGCCGGCGGTGACTTGCTGGCCATCGCCTTTGAATCCGATGAACCTCTTAATGAGGATCGCTGGGAGCCGTCGTGGGCTGGACTGCAATGGCATCATTTAAACATATTAATATTATCAAGCAAGAGAGGCCGGATGTATGCACGTATGCGGGTTTTTAGTTCCTATGACATGGCCAGAGGCTTGTTTCGGGGGCGTCGCTCCGGGCTGTTGTCAATGTCCTACACGGAGTTATCCGCAGGGGGACCCTTCGCCCTCTTGGGAGCCTCCGCCTCTACATTTGTGGAGGCCGCCCTCTTCTTCCTCCCCCCATCAGGGGGAGAGGTGCTTTCTTCCTCCTCGTCGTCATTGTCTTCGGCGGCGGAGGAGAGTCTTGTCTTCGGACGACATGTCCGAAACTCCCTTGCGGCGGAGGCCACTCCGGACCCCCTTGGCCTTCTTCTCTGGCACCTTATAGGGCGCCTGCACCAGCATCTTCGCCAGGAGCGGATTACTAGTTCTTCGGGCAGCGGAGCCGAACAGTGAATCCGCTCCGCCCTCTCCGTCCATACCTGAAAAGGCAATAATAATAAAAGTTTGGACATCCTCCTTGAAACAAGCAAGTCGAGGATGCACCTTGAGACGTGAAAGACTTACCATGATGAGTAATTTCGTGCCCGCGGTCCGAGTCCATGGCAGGCGGCGTCTCATCCTTTGAAGAGCAACTTCCAGGCATCTTCGTGAGTGGTTCCGAAGAGCCTTTTCAAGGTTTGGTGCTTCTTCGGATCGAACTCCCATAAGAGGCAGGTTCGGCTTTGGCATGGGTCGATTCGGCGTACCAGCATCAACTAGATGACGTCGACGAGCTTGATGTTTTTATCCACCATGCTTTGGATGCACGTTTGTAGTGCTATCAGTTCGTCCGACGAAGACCGATTTGGGCCCTTCTCTATCCAGGAGGTGAGCCGCATTGGAGCTCCGGAGTTGAATTCGGGAGCCGCGGCTCAGAAGGCGTCGCGGGGCTCTGTGATTTAAAACCACAATCTTTGCCACTCCTTGACAATATCCACAAAAGTACCCTGGGGCCACGTGACATTGGGCATCTTGCTCGGCGCCTTCGCACTCCGTGTACTGACCGTCCACCACCTTCGGCTTCACGTTGAAGATCTTGAGCCATAGTCCGAAGTGGGGTTGGATGTGGAGGAAGGCCTCACACACGACAATGAATGCCGAGATGTTAAGGAAGGAGTTCGGGGCTAGATCATGGAAATCTAGCCCGTATTAGAACATAAGCCCGCAGACGAAAGGGTGGAGAGGAAATCGTAACCCACAGACTAAATGAGGGATGAACACCACCCTCTCGCCGGGCTTCGGGGTGGGGACGATTTGCCCCTTAGCTGGAAGCCGGTGGGCGATTTCTTTCGCTAGATACCTGGCCTCCCGAAGCTTGGTGATGTCCTTCTTCCTAACGGAGGAGGCCATCCACTTGCCTTGCCCTCCACATCCGGACATGGCGGAGGGCTTCCTTGAGGCGGAAAGAATGAGAACTTGGGCGCTGGAGCTCGAGAACGGAAGGGCAGAGAAAGAGAGAAGGCGTGGGTGAAGAAAGGGAGTCCTTATCTCCTTATAAAGGTAGTGAAAATCAAGCGCCTCCCCACTAGCCTTAAAACTCGCCTGTTCCCAAGGGCTGCGTAAATGGTACAGTTATATTACCCACGTTCGTACTGATGAAAACCCCGCAATAAGGGGACACAATCTCTACTTCGACAAGATGTGCCTATTAAAACCACATCTCGAGATGTGGAACGAAAAACAGTTCGAAATGATGACCAAGCAGATGTGATGTCACATTACAAAAAGTTGTCAGCGGATTGGACTCGTGCAATATTACATTCTCTACGGATGTGTGTGGTGCTTGTATTGCATATACGGACACGTTCATTACTTCCGAAGACTATCTTAAAGTATTCGGAAGGGGGAACCCGCCTTGCAATGCTGAAGACAATCTGCGCGTCGGGCACCTCGTCATTGAAGCCTGGTCCAGGGGCTACTGAGGGAGTCCTGGACTAAGGGGTCCTCGGGCGTCCGACCTATTTGATATAGGCCGGACTGATGGGCCGTGAAGATACAAAGGTCGAAGACTTTACCCGTTTCCGGATGGGACTCTCCTTGGCATGGAAGGCAAGCTTGGCGACCAAATATGAAGATTCCTTTCTCTGTAACCGACCTTATGTAAGCCTAGATCCCTCCTGTGTCTATATAAACCGGAGGGCTAGGCCCATAGATATATCCTCGTAATCATAGTCAGACAGGCCAGACTTTTAGGGTTTAGCCATTACGATCTCGTGGTAGACCAACTCTTGTAATACTCATATTCATCAAGATCAATCAAGCAGGAAGTAGGGTATTACCTCCATAGAGAGGGCCCGAACCTAGGTAAACATTGTGTCCTCTGTCTCCTGTTACCATCGACCTTAGACGCACAGTTCGGGACCCCCTACCCGAGATCCGCCGGTTTTGACACCGACAATCGTTGCCAAATTATGCATATAGTACTACTAAAAAAGCTAGTACATGCTTAAATGGGGTGCTAAATTCTATTAAAGAAATTAGCATACCTATTTAATTCTTGAGTTCTTATTATTTATGCCACTAGTTTGTGTATCACTACTTAGTTTTTCCATTAGAAGTTACAACTACTCAAAAATGCCATCGATCCGTGAGATGCCTGCTCAAAAATGCAATTAGATATCTCAAAAATGCCATCGTTAAGTTAGATGTTCGCTCAAAAATACCATTAGACATTGTGATTTTCACGTCAAACCCGTTGACCATGTTACATGACAAAAATAAGCCAATTCTCGCAATGATAAGTGTGGCCCCGCTTGTCAGGAGTGACCAAACGAACAATTTTACAGGAAAATAAGAACGTTGTTGGAATCAAGTATGCCCCACACTTTATTTTACTGCAGTGAGGTAGAGGGAGAGCTGGCATGTTGGTCCATCGGTATTTATGTGATTATAACATGGCAAAAGAGATTTGAGTCACAATAATGGTGTCCAGCACAACACACCTGTCAAATAAAACTAAGCACCCTGAAATTCTTTGACAAAACTAAGCCCCCTAAAATTCTTTGACAACTAAACTGCTGCTATATGATGTTGGCCATATATATTGTACATATATAATGTGAAGAAACGAGTGGTAGTCATAGTACTTTACCAATTAAAAGATGAACTATAAGAAATACTAGTATGTACGTACTTAAGAGTTAAAGTAACGAGTAGAAACATAACATAGTTCTGCTGGGGGCTCAGCACAACACACCCCTCATATAAAACTAAGCACACCAGAAATTAAACTAAGCAACTAATCTGGTAGACACTGCATTAGAACCACCATGAGCAACGACACTGCCACCTTACTCGGATTCCTCGTCCACGTCCTCGACTTTGTCCTTGTCCCTCTTCTTCTTGGCCGATACTTCTTTGCTTGAACCGTACAGTTGGCTCTTGCTCTTCATCCAACCCTTGTAGATATTGAAACAAAGGTAGCCATCCATTGCAACATAGTGGATGTGGTCTATATCTAGTACATTCCACTGCCATGCACGATGAAATGTGTGCGGAGGTTTCTTCAGTTCACCGTATGAAGGATGAACCATGGCTCCTGCCAGGGTCAGCATTGAAGGCTTATCACGGGAGGACATCAACCCATTTTTCTGGAGGTCGAAGGGTTTGCCAACAAGGAGGCCTATCCGTTCCAGGACTCTTTTGTCGTCCGTAAAGTCTATAGTAACGAATTTGACTCGGCCGCCCTTGAGGAACTTCTTAAATTCCTCACACTCAACGTCGGCATGGCATGTGTGGCAGACCAAGCATAAGTCATGCACACAAACCTGGATCACGGAGGTCTTCTTCCTCTCTTCCTCCTTTAGATTCTTCTCTTTTCCCAAGACTGTGGTGTAATCAACATCTAGCCCAGCGACCCACTCATCATTTGAGTTTTCGAACATGCGCTTGAAGCGATCAAGGCATCCTTTCACCGTCGTGGAAGAACGGGTGTAGATGACATCGAACTCATCATCGGTGATGGTTCTAACCTTGTACTCACCACCGACCATGAAGATTTGGGATGCCATGGATTTGGGAGGAGGTTTAGGATTAGTGGAATTGCCGTAATGTGAAAGGATGGGATGACTAGGAGCGGTTTATCGATTGTAAAAATGCCGAGTGAGGGGTGTGTGCGAACGGCAGGGTAGTGACTTGCCTGGTGGATAAATGGATTCATGCACAGTACTATGGGGGCCCAATTGGATGTCATGTCTACTCGATGCCCAATTACACGGCTTTCGATGTCATGTCAAGCATCAGGAAAACTACACGTGATACAAAGCTTCCGAGAACCCTTGGATCTAAGATCAAACAGTTGCATGCCGTGATTCTGGACCTATGGGTGAATATCCTATCCTGGACGGTTATTCTGCAAATTTTCAGCAACTTAGCATGAAACCGTTTGATCTCAGATCCAAGGGTTGCCAGCAGCCCGTATCATGGTCACGCCTACCACGACCATCGCCTCGCTCGTGCGGTCGCGCCCTTGGAGATTTAACACGGTGCGTTAGGCAATCTAATGTTGGCATGTCATACATAGTCATCACTTAGTCACTCATACTACAACAAGGTTAGCTATAAGGTTGGCTATAGGAGTATTTTTTTTGTTTACTTCTCTCTATCTCTTTCTTCATAGTATTTATTGCATTTGCCAAAGAGTGACCTCTTCCAATGAAATGGTGCTTAGATGAGGTGCTATGTGCATTAAATGGCTTAGCAACTCAAGTCCCCAATGCATAGGTGCTTAGTTTTTTGTTGCTAAGTTTGCTTCATCTAGGTACACGCGCTTAGCACCGTTTCTTCCTGGGGTCACCAAACTAGTCTCTCTCTTCTTAATTAACTTGCCACATCAGAATTTATGCTTATGTGGCAGGCTTAGCACCTGTAGGATCAAGTACAATAGTGGGCTATAAGCCTGCTTTACATGGCATTTTTGCATATGTGGGGGAAAGAGGCAAGGAAAAAGTGGAGTGGGCTCTCAAGCAAGAGCCAACCTCTACATGGTGGAGCATCGGGAGAGGCACCTGTATGGAGGTGGTCAGGAATCGGGAGACTCACGCCGGTCATAGCGTCGTAGTTAAAATGATAATGGCAAGTCAAATCACCGGGCCCCACCTGTCCAGCAGTAACTCGCTGTCAAATCACGTAGCCCTACGTTTGCAGCAGCCTACTCCCTCATCTTCTCGCGTCTCTATTGAACCGACTAGGCGGAACTGCCCCACCTACCGCGCGGGAAAAGCCCAGCCCTCGACTTTTAAATAGTACAGTATACTAATTTTGTATCCATGGATTGCGCCATGGAGCAAAGCCTCAAGAAAACGGTGGTACACATTTACGGAGTACAGTATACAACATGCCCCTTCGCGTTCGCATCGCACCCTAGATGGTCGGTTGGTCTGGCATGCCGCTCCCCGAATCGAACGCGCGTCATATAGTGTTTGCACACACATGTGGGACCGCAATTGAGAACCAACCATAGGCACACTCCCCGGCCCCGCAAGTCAGGTGAGTTAATAGAATAGACAGACGGGCAATAGTACTAGAGAAGTGTTGTACATACGTTGGTGGAGGCCTCGACGTTTGTGCCTGGACGATCCCTGCATGACACAGAAGATCAGTTCATTCATGCATGTGACCAGACTCCAGCAGATACACCTAGATTGGCTATAGTCTACATATCATGCAGGCTGTGTTGTACACGGTTGTAGTTCTGGTGAGAAATCTAAAAAAAGTTTCTTGTCATCTCGCAATATTAGGTGTCATGTGCTTCGGATCACTGCGAGGGTTAAACAGTGACATCTGAGTTCCTTCAAGGCGCTAGTCATGGGGCCACATGCACGAAGACTACTTGGCTGCCATCTGTGTCAAGCCGGCTATGTTAATTAGGGCATCTATCGATGGACCCCTTTTCTACGAGTTTATCTTTAATTTGAGCTTTGATCCTCGTCTAGTATGTCTGCCGGAATTCATGTTGTCTCCTTTGGGCAATGAGGTTATGGTTTCTTGTCATGTTATAATCCGATGCTTCAGATCAAAATGAGGACAACTGCACCTCCAAGATACGTGCATGAAGACAGTCATTGACGAGGTCAAGCCGGCTCCATTAGACAAAAGAAAACTAGTAGTACTCCACTATATAGGCAGGAGCCTCCGCGCTTGCTTGCTAGTGTTGCTCTCTTCACATTGTCCCGTCCTCTCCAGATCTAAACACGACAGCGGTGGCCACATCTCTCTCTCTCTGCTCACCGCTGGTCACAGATCCAACCGGATCCTCTCCGCTGGGGAAGGTGAGAAGGTGCAACATTCACGCGGTCGTCCTCGGCGACGGCTCTTACCAGTGTCGGCGCGTCCCAATCAGCGTGCCTTGATGTTCTCTCCCAAGCATCGCTGGCTAGGGAGGGCCTCCAACCCCTTCTTCCTCGCTGCCGTAGTGTGGGCAGATCCGGCCTCCCACCGCCCACCTAGCGACATCCCGGTGACCCTCAGGTATAACTTCCAAATTATAGTTGAACATTCCAAGAGCTTCACAACCAACCTTGATGTTGCTCAATTTTATTGCAACTAATGAAGAAGAAGCTCTGTGGGTTTCGTTTTCTGATGGAAATGGAACCGGGGCTGGAGCCCTTTTCTTAAAAAATGAAGAAGAAGCTGCTAGCTCATGGGGCATTGCTTCATTTTAGGTGAACTGCACCAAAAGGTCCCATGAATTGAATCATCCATGTTGGTGACTGGTGTCATCCCTTCTACGATGGCGTTGACTGCAGACATGGTTCCCATCACGAGGTATGTTCCTTTTTGGTCTGACCATTTGCCAAAGATCCTTCATGTTGAGTCTGCTCTTGTGCTACTGTTTTGGCACTGCCATGATAAAGCAGTAATGTTATTAGTTTGCACCTTAATCTAGTGGCACTATTAATTTGAGGAAATTTTTTGGCACCACTAGCGGCACTAATTTTAGTTATATATCGAAAGAGGGGGTTTCCTCCGATTTCATTAAAGAAATCCAACCATAATGAACCATTATCCGACAACATCTTAGTGTAAACGGGCAGTTATGCAACTACTACTAGAACAGACTGAGTACTAGCAGGAGACAAGTTTGCCACATAAGCTAGGCAGGTAGGGGGACGCAGCACCAGCTCGACCAAGTTTGGATTACAACCCAAATGCTACCACAGAAACATCAGAGAGGAAGATAGGGACTGAAAGAGCCAGCTTCAGCATCCCAGTCAAATCACCCCAGGCCTCCATCCTTGCGATGCACTGTACACCTTGTTTGCCACCTACTCGACCCTAGTGCCACTTATAAAATGAAGTAATAATACAGTTAAAATAGAGCGAGTGTCCTCTTTGTCATTTCATTTTCAATGCAGATAAAGAAAGTGCTTCTCTTTGTTAGTATATGTTTCATCAACTAGTCCTATTGTTAATGTTTAAGTGTTTCTACAAACTGGGGTGCTTAATATTAGTTGACCTGCACAAAAATAGAGATTGGAATGTCTCAAGGCCCCTCCTTGTACTACCGCTGTACACTGATGTTCATCACTGGCAGAAGGTGTATCAGGGAGACTTGGGTTGATTTCTAGTATGAGGCGTACCGTATGAGGCGTCGCAGGGCCCATCTCACCCTCGCAGCATGGCATACTATGATACTATCGCAATATTTTCTTCTATTTATTAGTGTATGTTTCATCAACTAGTGCCACTATAATGTAATCACGCCTTTTCAGTATATGTTCAAACAGGGTTATTCAGCTACATTTTGGTGGAACTGCACAAATGTATGGATGGAACCGGCATATATGCAGAGTGTGAGGTGCCAAGTAAAAATTACCGACACCAACCCTGCTCCATCTAAGCATTGGCATCCACCACCATCAGTGGGATGTGTGGCGCTCACTGTTGACGGATCTTTCTCGGCAGCAAATCCTCTAACCAAATACTAGTAGCTTAGACTTCAAAAAATACTAGTAGCTTATATTGGCATTTTTCTAGGGTGTACTCTTTTCTAAAAGAAGCACCAATCTAATTTTCTTTATTTGTACATAGTGTCATAACTTTGACCCAAAGGTCCAGAGCTATTTTATCGTGATTGGCATAGTACTCAGAGACTTATTGTAAGCATGATTTTTATTAGCTGCCACACTGATTGTAAGCATGAGCAGATGGAAGATTAGGTTAGTGCGAAGCTTACCTTAAACCCTACCGACGCCGTTGAAATGAGGCGAGCGTCGAGGGAACCATGGAGAAAGGGAGGGAAGCGACGTCACGCCATCCGGCCTCCTCTTGCGGTGGGAGAACGGATTCTCCTGTGGCTCCGACTGGCTCTGCACCCTCACGAATGGCACACCGTACTTGATCGATTCGTTATCCTATGGGTTCTCGACCTTCGACCTGTATGCCCACCACCTCCGCCTGACTTTCGCCTCAGGTGAATCTGTCTGCTCCATCACCCAGAGGAGATACTCGATGAACTCGAAGGACTGCGGCGTGACTACCGCCGAGGAGTACATCGCCGCCATCATCGCCGCCGTCTCACTCTTTCGCATACATTGCCACATGGCCCTCACTGTCCTCAAAATCTCCAACTCATTGTCAAACCAAGTAAGGATCTCCTTCAACCTGGCTAACTTTGCCTGGTCGCCGCTAGCGATCTGCCTGATTCACTGCTGCATCCTCTCCATAGATGTCCCTCTGAGTGGTCCGGTGCTAGCTTTGGAAGATGGGAGGAGAGACGGTGGTCTTGCAATAGAGAAGAGGAGAGGCGAGACGGTGGTATTGGAAGGGAGATGATGGAGAGGAGAGGGGTGGTTTTGAAATGGAGAAGAGGGAGAGGTGAGACGGTGGTTTTGGAATGGAGATGATGGAGAGGAGAGGTTTCCCTGCCTTTCGGTCACTGACAGGTGGGCTCCGCGCTTGGTGGGACCCATGTGTCAGTGTCTCAATGGCAGGAGGCGAGACGGTGGTTTTGCAATGGAGAAGAGGGAGAGGCGAGACAGTGGTTTTGGAATGGAGATTATGGAGAGGAGAGGAGGTGGTTTTGCAATGGAGAAGAGGGAGAGGAGCGTGCAGCAGCGATTTAGGTTTGGACGAGAGGGCCGACGCGCTGTGACTGGATCAAAATCAAAATCAATTTACCCTTCAATTAAGAAAGAAACCCCACATTAACTAGTCTCCCTTTTATTGTGGGTCATAATTGACCATGATTTTTACAAATAAAATATCAAATGAAATTCAAATGGAATGAAACCTTCAGAAGAGTTATTTTTGGAACAAACGCAATCCAGGAGACTTAGAGTGGACGTCAAGGAAGAAACGAGGTGACTACGGGGTAGGAGAGCGCGCCCCCACCCTCGTGGGCCCCTCGTGGCTCCGCCGACCTACTTCTTTCACCTATATATACTCATATACACTGAAAACATCCGAGAGCACGATGAAACCCTATTTCCACCACCGCAACCTTCTGTACCCGTGAGATCCCATCTTGGGGCCTTTTTTGGCGCTCCGTCGGAGGGGGAATCGATCATGGAGGGCTTCTACATCAATACCATAGCCTCTTCGATGATGTGTGAGTAGTTTACCACAAACCTTCGGGTCCATAGTTATTAGCTATGGCTTCTTCTCTCTCTTTATATCTCAATACAAAGTTCTCCTCGATTCTCTTGGAGATCTATTCGGTGTAATTCTTTTTGCGGTGTGTTTGTCGAGATCCGATGAATTGTGGGTTTATGATCAAGATTAACTATGAACAACATTTGATTCTTCCCTGAAATCTTTTATGCGTGATTTAATATCTTTGCAAGTCTCTTCGAATTATCAGTTTGGTTTGGCCTACTAGATTGATCTTTCTTGCAATGGGAGAAGTGCTTAGCTTTGGGTTCAATCTTGCGGTCTCCTTTCCTAGTGACAGTAGGGGAAGCAAGGCACGTATTGTATTGTTGCCATCAAGGATAAAAAGATGGGGTTTATTTCAGATTGCTTGAGTTTATCCCTCTACATCATGTCATCCTGCCTAATGCGTTACTATGTTCTTATGAACTTAATACTCTAGATGCATGTTGGATAGCGGTCGATGTGTGGAGTAATAGTAGTAGATGCAGAATCGTTTCGGTCTATCAATTGCTCGACAATAATTTGTCCACCCATCGTAGAATTTGCTATCTTGAGAGAAGCCACTAGTGAAACCTATGGCCCCCGGGTCTATTTTCCATTATATTATTTTCCTATGAACTTGCTATTTCTATCAATGTTTATTTTGCAATCTTTATTTTCCAATCTATACAATAAAAATACCCAAAATGTTATCTGATTATCTCTATCATATCTCACTTTCGTAAGTGACTGTGAAGGGATTAACAACCCCTTTATCGCGTTGGTTGCAAGGTTCTTGTTTGTTTGTGTAGGTACTAGGGACTTGCGTGTTACCTCCTACTGGATTGATACCTTGGTTCTCAAAAACTGAGGGAAATACTTATGCTACTTTGCTGCATCACCCTTCCCTCTTCAAGGGAAAACCAACGCATGCTCAAGAGGTAGCAGCATTCCCGGAAGCTCTTCTGCAAAGACATCTTGATACTCACAAATGACTGGAATATGAGAAATAGCGTTGATCTCGCCTTTCTCATTGAGAGAGAACAACCGAATGGTGTCATCACGAGCCGCAAAGATAATCACATCCTTGGACGGATGAGTCAATTTAACTTCCTTGGCAGCACAATCAAGAAAAGCCTTGTGCTTAGAAAGCCAATCAATGCGGAGAAACAAATCAATATTAGAATTTCCTAGTACCATTGGAGAAGCCAGAAAAGTATAGTCGCTCATCTTCACAATGACATCCAGAACCATCATTTTGGTATGCATGAACAAACCTGGAGAGGAAACCGATGACGGCCTAGGGGCAGGCCACATTTGGGCTCTGGGTGGCCCCCGACGAAGTGGGTGTAGGCAACAATATTACATACATACCATCAAAATATCGAACACATATCAAGTTCACATGATTACTTGCAACAAGATTTCTCACGTGACCTCAAGAACAAAAGTAACTACTCACAAATGATCATCATGCTCAAGATCATAGGGGTATTAAATAGCAAAATGGATCTGAACATATAATCTTCCACCAAATAAACCATATAGTAATCAACTACAAGATGTAATCAACACTACTAGTCACCCACAAACACCAATCTAAGGTTCCGGTGCAAATATTGAACACAAGAGATGAACTAGGGTTTGAGAGGAGATGGTGTTGTTGAAGATGTTGGTGAAGATTGCCCTCCCCAAGATGGGAGAGTTGATGTTGATGATGTTGACGATGATTTCCCCCTCCGAGAGGGAAGTTCCCCCTGCGGAATCGCTCCGCCGGAGGGCAAAAGTGCTCCTGCCCAAGTTCCGCCTCGATACGGCGTCGCTTCACCCCGAAAGTCCTCTCCTCATTTTTTCTAGGTCAAAATGACTTATATACCAGAAGAGAGGCACCAAAGGTGGGCCGAGGAGGGCACAACCCACCAGGGCATGCCTCGGATCCCTGGTGCGCCCAGGTGGGTTGTGCCCACCTGGTGGGTGAGGGAGTCCTGGATTAGGGGGTCCTCGGGTGTACGGACTACTGGATGTGGGCCGGACTGATGGGCTGTGAAGATACAAAGCAGAATGCTCTCCCCCGTGTTCGGGTAGGACTCTCCTATGCGTGGATAGCAAGACTGGTGTCAGGATATGTAATTTCCTTCTTCCACGAACCGACTCTGTACAACCCTAGGCCCCTACGATGTGTATATAAACTAGAGGGTTTAGTCCGTGGAGATCAGCAGCATTCATACAGGCTAGACATATAGGGTTTAGCCACTTCAATCTCGAGGTAGATCAACTCCTGTAACCCCTATACTCATCAAATACAATCAAGAAGGACGTAGGGTTTTACCTCCATTAAGAGGGCCCGAACCTGGGTAAACATCGTGTTCCCCTTGTCCTGTGTTACCTTTGATCCTCAGACACATAGCTCGGGACCCCCTACCCAAGATCGGCCAGTTTTGACACCGACATTGGCGCTTTCATTGAGAGTTCCTTTGTGTTGTCGATAGAAGGATCGATGGCTCGCTGATAATCCCCAAGTGCAGGGAATCATTGTAGCAATTTCCAAAGGTGGAAGTGATAAGTATGGAGTGTCGAACCCACAAGGAGCTAAAGGTAAGATCAATATTCTCTCAAGCCCTATCTGCCAGTGATACGACTCTACGTACACCGAACGTTTGCTTCCAACTAGAAACGATAAATGAAACTATGTTGTGGGTATGAAGTGGATAACTTTGTATGATATCGGAGAGCTAAAATATAAAAGTAGGTGATGTTATCATAAAGTTATAATATATTACTAAATACTATAAATAGCGAGTGTGGAATAATGGTGGATCTGTGTGCGGAATTGTCCTAGGCAATTGTTAACAAGACCGGTAATCACTATTGTAGTTTCATATGAGGGAGAGGCATAAGCTAACATACTTTCTCTACTTGGATCATATGCACTTATGATTGGAACTCTAGCAAGCATCCACAACTACTAAAGATCATTAAGGTAAAACCTAACCATAGCATTAAAGCATCAAGTCCTCTTTATTCCCATACGCAATGACCCCCTTACTCGGGTTTGTGTTTCAGTCACTCACCAACCCACTATAAGCGAATCATGAACGTATTGCAACAACCTACAACGGGAATCCCTCACGCTTGCGCGACACGGAGGGCACCATAGGATAGCACCAAAGTAAAACATACAACTCATACTAATCTAGATCATCAATCAACCCAAAGACAAAGGATATCTACTCAAAACATCACAGGATGGCAACACATCATTGGATCATAATATGTGGCATAAAGCCCCATGTTCAAGTAGGGATTACAGCGGGGTGCGGGAGAGTGGACCGCGTAAAAGAGTTGAGGATGGTGATGTTGATGAAGACGATCACCGCGGCGATGATTCCCCTCCTGATGGCACTCTGGTTCCACCGAGAGAGAGGAGGAGAGGTTCTCCCCCTTGTGCTTCCTCCTCCATGCCCCCCTAGATGGGGAGAGGTACTCCCTTTGGTCCTTGGCCTTCATGGTGATGATGGCCCCTCCGGGATCCTCCTCCATGCCCTCCGGTGATGATGGCCCCCTCCGATAGGGTGCCAGAGAGGGCCTAGATTGGTTTTCGGTGGCTACGGAGGCTTATGGCGGTGGAACTCCGATCTAGGTTAATTTTCTGAGGTTTCTGTATTTATAGGAATTTTTGGCGTCGGTCTCACGTCAAGGAGGTGCCTGAGGC
>NC_041388.1:90457102-90553468 GCF_002162155.2 Triticum dicoccoides
GCCCCGGGACTCTCCTGGCCCAACTCTTTTACTCCGGGGTCTTCTTTTGGTCCATAAAAAATCATCAAAAATTGGCACATCAATTGGACTCCGTTTGATATTCCTTTTCTGCAAAACTCAAAAAGAAGGAAAAAATAGAAACTGGCACTGGGCTCTAGGTTAATAGGTTAGTCCCAAAAATCATATAAAATAGCATATAAATGCATATAAAACATCCAAGGTTGATAATATAATAGCATGAATACTTCATAAATTATAGATACGTTGGAGATGTATCGGCATCCCCAAGCTTAATTACTGCTCGTCCTCGAATAGGTAAATGATAAAAGAAATAATTTATGAAGTGTGAATGCTAGCAAGTGCATAAGTTTCATCAATGATAGTTCCAATCACTTTTTCTAGCATCATTATATATCATAACAGTAGCTCATTTTCATAAAACTTTTCATGAGCAAGTAACAAGCTATTCACATGTTAAAGTATAGATCATAAACTCTCTTGAAACTAACAAACTATATTCTCAGTCATCAAACAATTGCAATTCATCTTATTTTCAGGAAGGGTCTATGTCAGAGCTTTGATTTAGCAGACTCCACATACTGAACTATCATTTAGTCTTTCACAATTGCTAACACTCACGTGATATTTATGGGTTGAAAGTTTTAATCGGACACAAAGAAATATAGGGCCTTATAGATTCGCCTCCCAACCTTTTACCTCAAGGGTTATGTCAACAATAATTGTTCATGATAACTGACATCCAATTGGATACATATATCAGGATCTTTCCAACACAATGTGCTTGCCAAAGGATAAAATGTAAAAAGGAAAGGTGAAGATCACCATGACTCTTGCATAAGGGTAGAAGATAAAAGTAAAAGATAGGCCCTTTGCAGAGGGAAGTAGAGGTGCGGTTTTATGGTTGGATGCACAAAATCTTAATGCAAAAGAACGTCACTTTATATTGCCACTTGTGATATGGACCTTTATTATGCAGTCCGTCGCTTTTATTTCTTCCACATCACAAGATCGTATAAAGCTTATTTTCTCCACATTAATAGATCATACATATTTAGAGAGCAATTTTTATTGTGTGCACCGATGACAACTTACTTGAAGGATCTTACCCAATCCATAGGTAGGTATGGTGGACTCTCATGGCAAAACTGGTTTAAGGAACGTTTGGAAGCACAAGTAGTATCTCTACTTGGTGCAAAGAATTTGGCTAGCACGAGGGGGAAAAGCAAGCTCAACATGTTGGATGATCCAAGACAATATACTTTATTTTGGATATAAGAAAACATAACCCATTACGTTGTCTTCCTTGTCCGACATCAACCTTTTAGCATGTCATATTTTAATGAGTGCTCACAATTACAAAAGATGTCCAAGATAGTATATTTATATGTGAAATCTCTCTTCCTTCATTATTCTTTCATGAATTGTTCAAGTGACCAATTCTACGTTTGCTAACTTTCAATAAGTTTACTACTTATACTTATTCTATGTGAAGTCTTTACTGCTCATGGTATAAGCATATGAAACATATATAAATCCTGATTTATGATATTCAATTATTCAACCATTTACTCATAGGATATACGTGAAGCACGTGAGTAAATGACAAACTACTCCAAAAGATAATAGTGAAGGACACTGAGTAGTCAAATAATTAACTAGCCATGGGAGGATTATTTTTCATTTAATATTTCAGATCCAATGATTTTATCCAAACATCAAGTAAAATTGAAATTACGCTCCAAGCAACATGTCATGTGACGAATAAAAATATAGCTCCGAGTAAGGTATACCGATAGTTTTGAAGACGAAAGAGGGGATGCCTTCCGGGGCATCCGCAAGCTTAGGCGCTTGAGTCTTCCTTGAATATTACCTTGGGTGCCTTGGGAATCCCCAAGCTTAGGGTCTTTCCACTCCTTATTCTCCTCATATCGATATCTCACCCAAAGCTTGAAAACTTCAATCACACAAAACTTAACGGAACTTCGTGAGATAGGTTAGTATGATAACGAGTAAACCATTCACCTTGGTACTGTCAAAGACAAAGATCATAATTGTTCTCACGCAATGCCTACTGTACCATATCATTTCTACAATTTATATTGAGGTATATAAGTCATAGAAACTAGAAAACAAGCAAACTAGGCAATGAAAACAGAATCTGTCAGAAACAAAACAGTCTGTAATGATCTGAACACTAACCATACTTATGCTACTCAAAAAATTATGAAATAAATTGGTGGACGTGAGGAATTTGTCTATTAATCTTCTTCAAAAAGAATCAGTACCAAAGCACTCTTCTGTAAAACAATGGCTGCGAATCTCGTGAGCGCAAAGTTTTTGTTTTTTACAGCAAGATCACATTAACTTTCACCCAAGTCTTCCCAAAGGTCTTACTTGGCACTTCATTGAAACAAAAGCTACAAAACATGATTAGTACATTAGCTTAATCATGTAAACACACAAAACAGTAAGGGTAAATATTGGGTTGTCTCCCAACAAGCGCTTTTCTTTAATGCCTTTTAGCTAGGCATGATGATTTCAATGATGCTCACATAAAAGATAAGAATTGAACATAAAGAGAGCATCATGAAGAATATGACTAGCACATTTAAACCTAACCCACTTCCTGTTCCTAGGGATTTTGTGAGCACACAATTTATGGGAATAAGAATCAACTAGCATAGGAAGGCAAAACAAGTATAACTTCAAAACTTTAAGCACATAGAGAGGAAACTTGATATTATTGCAACTCCTACAAGCATATATTCCTCCCTCATAATAATTTTCAGTATCATCATGAATGAATTCAACAAAATAACCATCACATAAAGCATTCTTTTCATGATCTACAAGCATAGAAATTTTTCTACTCTCCACATAAGCAAAATTCTTCTCATTCAGAATAGCGGGATCACTAGTTCCTAAAGTTGACACTCTTCCAAACCTGCTTTAGATGATAGTATTATTCATAATCCAAAAGATATAGGTGAAGTGCATGGAGCACTCTACAATTAATATAAACTAACCAATGTCCAAGCTCCAAATGTATGAGTGAAGCACACAAAGCATTCTATAAAACCATACTCAAAAGATTTAAGTGAAGCACAAAGAGCAATTCTATAAGATCATACTTAAAAGATATAAGTGAATCATATGAAGCATTCTATAAATCAATGAAGAGCTATCTCATACTAGCATGGTTCATAAAGGAAGAACAAAAAACACAAAGGACACAAATCATGTGAATGAAACAAAAACCGAGGTATACCAATAATTGTTGAAGAAGAAAGATGGGATGCCAACCGGGGCATCCCCAAGCTTAGATGCTTGAGTATCCTTAGAATATTTACTTTGGGTGCCTTGGGCATCCCCAAGCTTGAGCTCTTTCCTCTCTTTATTCTTCTCACATTGGTAACTCCTCGTTCTTCGAACACTTCATCCACAAAAAAATTTATCAAAAACTTTGTGAGATCCGTTAGTATAATAAAGCAAATCACTACCTATAGGTACTGTTGCAAACTCATTCCAGTTTCATATTAGAACTATATCTACTGTATTTGAACTTCACCATGGTTCATACCCCCAATACTACCCATAGATTCATCAAAATAAGCAAACAACACACGAAAAACAGAATCTGTCTAAAACAGGACAGTCTGTAGAAATCTGAAGGTTTAGTAAACTTATGTAACTCCAAAAATTATGAAATAAATTTTAAAATTTCAACAATTTATAAAGAAGTAATTTTCAAAAAGTTTCAGACCCATTTGACTTTCCAGTAAAAAAATGTAAAATCATGCGCTACAGCCAAAGTTTCCGTTCTTGTTCTGCACATAGTAAACAAGCACTCTAATCATCCTAAAACCAAAGGTTGGCACATTATTTTTATAATAAAATGGATATATATATAAGGGGATAATTATTTACAGAGAAACTTCCATGAAAAATTCTACATTGTTTCCGTGAGCATGAACACAAGTGCTCAAGGTCGACCCTCACTTCTTCAATGCATAACTTTCCAATCACTTCTCTTTTTGAAAAACTTTTTAGGCATGAGAGGCAAGTAATTTTTTTTGGTATTTTCATTCTTAATTTTTTTGTATGTTTCACCCACAACTAAACAGAAACAAAAAGGACAAAAAACAAAATCTACTTAGTGAAGAAAGCAAACAAGCATACACGAGAATATCAACCCCACGCTATTGCTCCCCGGCAACGGCACCAGAAAAGAGCTTGATAATCCCCAAGTGCAGGGAATCATCGTAGCAATTTACAAAGGTGGAAGTGATAAGTATGGAGTGTCAAACCCACAAGGATCTAAAGGTAAGATCAATATTCTCTCAAGCCCTATCTGCCACTGATACGACTCTACGTACGCTGAACGTTTGCTTCCAACTAGAAACGATAAATGAAACTACGTTGTGGGTATGAAGTGGATAACTTTGTATGATATCGGAGAGCTAAAATATAAACGTAGATGTTGTTATCATAAAGTTAGAATATATTACTAAATATTACAAAATAGCGAGTGTGGAATAATGGTGGATCAGTGTGCGGAATTGTCCTAGGCAATTGTTAACAAGACCGGTAATCACTATTGCAGTTTCATATGAGGGAGAGGCATAAGCTAACATACTTTCTCTACTTGGATCATATGCACTTATGATTGGAACTCTAGCAAGCATCCGCAACTACTAAAGATCATTAAGGTAAAACCTAACCATAGCATTAAAGCATCAAGTCCTCTTTATTCCCATACGCAACAACCTCCTTACTCGGGTTTGTGTTTCAGTCACTCACCAACCCACTATAAGTGAATCATGAACGTATTGCAACACCCTACAGCGGGAATACCTCACGCTTGGACGACATGGAGGGCACCATAGGACAGCACCAAAGTAAAACATACAACTCATACCAATCTAGATCATCAATCAACCCAAAGACAAAGGATATCTACTCAAAACATCATAGGATGGCAACACATCATTGGATCATAATATGTGGCATAAAGCACCATGTTCAAGTAGGGATTACAGCGGGGTGCGGGAGAGTGGACCGCGTAAAAGAGATGAGGATGGTGATGATGATGGTGATGTTGATGAAGACGATCACCGCGACGATGATTCCCCTCCCGATGGCACTCCGATGCCACCGAGAGAGAGGTGGAGAGGTTCTCCACCTTGTGCTTCCTCCTCCATGGCATCCCCCCTAGATGGGGAGAGGTTCTCCCTCTGGTCCTTGGCCTTCATTGTGATGATGGCCCCTCCGGGATCCTCCTCCATGCCCTCCGGTGATGATGGCCCCCTCCGGCAGGGTGCCAGAGACGGCCTAGATTGGTTTTCGGTGGCTACAGAGGCTTCTGGCGGTGGAACTCCCGATCTAGGTTAATTTTCTGAGGTTTCTGTATTTATATTAATTTTTGGCGTCTGTCTCACGTCAAGGAGGTGCCCGAGGCGTCCACGAGGCAGGCCCACGCGCCTGGGGGGGCGCCCCCACCCTCATGGACGCCCCCGGGCTCTCCTGGCCCAACTCTTTTACTCCGGGGTCTTCTTTTGGTCCATAAAAAACGTCAAAAATTGGCACATCAATTGGACTCCGTTTGATATTCCTTTTCTGCAAAACTCAAAAACATGGAAAAACAGAAACTGGCACCGGGCTCTAGGTTAATAGGTCAGTCCCAAAAATAATATAAAATAGCATATAAATGCATATAAAACATCCAAGGTTGATAATATAATAGCATGAATACTTCATCAATTATAGATACATTGGAGATGTATCGCTCGCCTTGCCGTTAATGATGACATTACTTCTGGAAGGACCCTAGCTCCAGGACAGGTCCTCCAGCTCGGCAGTTTTACCATGGGCGCTCGCCCGGCCGTTAAGCCAAGGGCGCCACCCACAATCGCCAAACATCATCTCCATATCAGCCTTGAACACGCCGAAAAGATGGACCCGGCAGATATGTCGTCCTTGAATGAGCTGCTAGATCGCATTGCCGCCCTGGGGGTCGCAACAAACTATGATCGGATTGTGCTCAAACCTGATCAGTGGGAGATCAATTCCCCATTGATCATCCACTTGGTAGCGGTCGTGGAGGAACGAGCCAAGAACACTTCTTCCCCTAAATTAAGGACCAGCTATATTCGGATTTCCGAGCCCTGTGAGCCGGATACCCATCCTCGGGAAGAGACTTCATGTCGTCCAAACATAGGACCAGGCATCGAGCCCAGAAATCGTCAAGAGCTTCCCGGTCCTGAACCGGTGACCTCGGAGATCCTTCAAGCTCCAGATCCAATTATGGGTCGGGATTTGGATTTTGTTCCACCCACCCTCCACAATCAATATTCCCCAAGCAATTCAGGCCCTCTAGACATATGTGACCTAATGTACATATGGCAGCAGCCTAAGGAAACGGTCCATCACTTCTGGGCCAGATTCCTCCTTGTAAAAAACAAGATTAAAGATTGCTGCAATGACGACACAGTTTCAGGTTTTTGCCGCAACTGTACGGATGAGGGAATTCTCAATGCCCTCATCCGCCGCAGCATACAGGACTTTGCAGACATGACGCACATAGTACAGAAGTACTGCGGGATGGAGAGCGCCTGGAAAGCCCAGACGGCCTGATGGGAACCTCCCGCCTTTAAACAACCCCCTAGACGGGCAAAACGGATGCACCCTTATGAGGCATCCGATCATAAGCCAAGTGACAAGAAAAACAAGCCCTTCACGGGACATAAAACTATCCTTGATGAACTGCTCGACAATCCCTGTCAGATACATACGACGCCGAGCACCGAACCAACACATAGACTTCGGGCATGTTGGGTACTCCGGCAAGTGGCTAAGAGCGGTGAGGCTATCCTCACCAACACTACTCCAAAGAAGCGTTCTTCGGAGGATTACGATTTCAACGTATTTACGGTCTTTGAGACCTTTTCTTCAAACAATCGGCGTAAACGGGCACTCTGCGACCTCGCTGAAGTCAATCAAGTAACCGCAATGAACCCTTGGAGTGATACGGCCATAACTTTCGCTGATGACGATGAACCAAGGGCCCGATCAGTCCGAGCACCCGCTGCCTTGGTCTTAAATCCAATTGTGGATGGCTTTCGACTCACCAAGGTGGTCATGGACGGCAGAAGCGGACTTAACCTCATATACAAAGATACGGTCGACAAAATGCAAATGGACAAGAGCCGCATCAAGAAAAGCAGTACCACCTTTCGAGGTATTATCCCCAGTCGAGAAGAACTACAAAAAAAAGACACATCCGTGACTTTTTGGGCCGAACAATTTTTTTCTGTCATACTTATGACACTTCTATGACAATAATTGTGACAAAACCCAGTATCATCATAGATGTGGTGGGGTCCTACTATTATGACAAAAAGTTATGACAGAAGATGGGCTTTTCGTCCTGGGCAGGCCGGAGACGTAGCTGCATGACATTCTTTGGGCCGTCCATGACGGAAAAAACCATGGTAGAAGCGAGGGCGCGGAAAATATCGGGGAGTTCCCGGTTACGGTGGCTGGTCGGGGGCCGAGCGATGCGCGTTTGTCACATACGTACGCGCGTGTGTGTGAGGCATTGCGCTCTAACTGAACCCGAGCGAGGCGTTGGGCTCTAACTGAACCCGAGCGATTGCATTGCAGGCTACGCGTTACACTAAACCCGAGCGATCGATCGATGGCTTCTAACTGAACCCGATCGAGCAATTCCTTCGCTACTGCTGCTAACTGAAGCCGATCGATGCTGCCTCTGGATGAACAGTGAGCGTTGTTGGGGGGTTTGGATGAACAGTTCCTGGTGGGTGTTGGATGAATAGGAACCCGTGGTAGTAGAGGTCGTTGCCGCTGGATGAACAGTACCCCGATCGATCGAGTCGGTGGGTGAATAGGACACCGTGGAGGGCTGGATGAACAGGACTCCATGGAGGGCTGGTTGAACAGTAGCCGGTGGAGGGCTAGATGAACAGTAGCCCGTGGAGGGGTGGTTGAACAGGACCCCATGGAGAGTGTTGGTTGAACAATAGCCAGTGGAGGCTGGATGAATAGGAGCCCGTGGATGAATAGTCGCAGGTGGAGGCTGAGGAGGTCGACGGTGGATGAACAGTACCCTGTGGAGGCTAGAGGAGGTCGACGGTGGAGATGAACAGTATCCCGTGGAGTCCTGTTTTGTGGTACGCCACACCCCTCCCGATGAACAGGACCCCCGTTTTGACCGTAGTGCTCCAACACAAGTCCGTTTCCTCCGCTTTGCGGTACGCCACAATCCTCCCGGTCAACAAGACCCTGTATCGACCGTAGGAGGTCCAATAGAAGTATGTTTCCTCCGTTTTGCGGTACGCCAGACCCTCCCGGTGAACAGGATCCCGTTTCCGCCATGGCGGTCGAACACAAGGCCTTTTCCTCTGTTCTGCGATACGCCAGGCCTCGTTTCCATCGGCTGTTCCGTCCAAGACGGTTGGCTCCCGATGAACAACACGCGTTCCGTTGCCTCCCGATGAACACAACACATTCTGTTGCCTCCCCGTGAACACGATGACGACGCAGTTTCTCCGTTCCGACCCAGCCACAACCATGTACACGAGCCTTGGCCATACGTATGCGCGAGTTGGCGTTCGAGACCCCTCCCGTATGTACGTACGTGGCCATATTTACTTTCTTGCACCCTAGCCATTGTACGTACGTGTACATGCTACATGCGCGCCTCTACTACCACACGTGCGTGCCTCTACATCGACCAGTATGTATATACACGTTCGCGACCAGAATGACAATGCTATGTATGCTTCGACTAGGTGGGTCCCGGCTGTCAAGCACTTCCTTGCGTGCGAAGATGTAGCTGGTGGGTCCCAGCAGTCAAGGGCGAATATTTTTTTTGCCCGTAATATGGACCCACTTCCTTGCATGTGAAGATGTAGCTGGTGGGTCCCAACAGTCAGGGGGAAACATTTTTTCGTGAAATACGGTGGCCCGTCGAGTGGGTCCCTGCTATCAGGTGGAGGAATCATTATTTTCCACGAAATAAGGAGGCACTTCCTTGCTGCGGCCATGTGAGGCTAACATCCCCGCAGGGCCTAGCCAGCGGTGGGAGTAGTAGGGGCGGTGAGGCCTCCGCGGCATCACAGCCGGCCACGGGAAGCAGGAGCACGTAGCATGACCGACACTGGTTTGGGCGGCTAGAGCAACAAGACCAGAGGTTGAAGAAGCACTACCACCGTTGGATGGACATCATACGGTCACTGGAGCTAGAATCGTTCATATTGACTAAGTTGACAAAGCCCTCCGTCCCCGTCAACTTAGTAGACCCACAAGTCAGCCTCCCACTATGGTGGGTCCCAGCTAGCAGGGGTTATTCATTATTTTGTGCGTAATAAGGAGGCACTTCCTTGCGTGTGAAGATATAGCTGGTGGGTCCGACCTGTCAGCGGGGGGGGGGACGTTTTTTCACGTAATAAGGAGGCATTTCCTTGCGTGCGGCCATGGACCCAGCTGTCAACCTCTCCATGCACAGTCTAGTTCCGATGGATGTCGTTCGTTGACCATGTTGACTACTCCGCGCCGAGCATCCAAGGTGGTGGACGACGGCTAGGCCCCGGATAGCAACGAGCTGGAGATGGGAAGATGCGGGAGTAGAGTCGCAGACAGAGAGGTGTACGAGGGTTAACTGGTTCTGGTGCGGTGTGGTTCGGCAGTCGGTGGAGAAGAACAGGAGGTGTGGAGGGGTGTAGTGATGGCCTGGCCAACGGTGGGTAGCGCTTCACAACGAAGCGTGCTAAGCAGAGCTGCTGGCAGCAGGTGGTCCCAGCGGCGCTGGAGGAAGAAGACGAGAGATTGAAGATGGATGCCGATCGTTGGATGTAAATCCAACGGCTAACAATGTCAGAATCATTTGTTGACTAAGTTGACAACGACTTGCGTTGGCTTCAACCTATTCGCCCACATTTCAGCCTCCAAAAATGTGGCACGCAATCAACCCATTTTTTAGAATTTACAGTCAATTTGATCTCTTTTTTTAGAATTACAGTCCATTTGCCAGGCTGGGTGAACAAATAATGTAGCGTTGATGCGGCCCATTTACTTTTTTGATGAGGCACTTGCTTGCGTACGGCCATAGACCTGGTGGGTCCCGACTGTCCGCCTCTCCACGTACAGTCCTCTCCAGATTCCTCTCATTTGTTCAGCATGTTCACAACGGCAGACAACAGCGTCACGGCGAGCGCACAAAGGCGCTGGAGAAGATCCGACAACCTGAGGAAGTGCCTTATTACTAACGAAACAACTGAACTAGCCCAGTGGCCGAGTGACACTGCCGGACAGCTGTTCCGCCCGGGTTCGATTCCACCTGTGCAGAGAAAATATCTCCAAAAATTTTGCCTCTGCCTTTATTGACATGTGGGTCCCAATTGTTATATACGCACACCACGTCCTACACTTTCCAAAACTTCGTCCCTCGTTTTCTCTGTTTTTCGCACACTCGACATTGTGTGGGCATTTTGAAAATAGCATATCTTTTTGACTGTGCATCATATGAAGATGTGCTATGCATGAATTTTGATCAGCATGATGTTAACTGGCTGGTAGTTCCAGTTTCGACCATGAATAAAACTTCCAGCATGATGTTAACACTGTTTGAAAAGGCCGTGTTAATATAAATGCTCTGCCTCTGAAAGTTGCATTTTCTTATCTAAAACTGAACTTGGAGTTTCTTATCTGAAACTGAAACTTGCAGTTTCTTCTCTGAGAATCACATTGTCTGCACTTTTATACTCCTATGAAACTACATTTTTTGAAGTGCTAAAAATAGATCTCTAGAATTCATAAAATACTTCATATGCTCAATACTGCAAATCTGAAATTCAAAAGACATTCATATCTGAAAGTACTCTCAAAATACACAACACAAAACACAATTCACAACCTACAAATACTGACAACCCTAAGCTCCTCCTGACAATTCACAACCTGCCCGACTATTGGGCTGGGGGGCAGTCCCCTCCTATTCCTCTGCGGCAGACAGCTGCCCCGTGAGATGATGTGAACGGCGAGGGAGAGGATGGTGGGGAAGTGTCGTTGAGCCAACTATTTTTCTCCTCTTGCAGCGGGTTTGGTCGACGAAGACTCCACAGGCTTGCTCTGGCACGACACCCTGACAAACGACACCATGTAGATGCTCGATCCTTCGATCTCTTGTGGATGCTTCGTCTGGGATCGATACTCCCACCACCGCTCCCTGACGATCAGATTCCGTGAATCTGTTATCTGCATGGCCCAGAGGAGCAGCTCTATGGACTCCCGCATGACTCCCTTCGGCAGTATCGCCGCCTTTTCGCTCTGTTGCAGATATTTGGCCGTGGATGTTGCCATCGCTGCTAGTTGGTCCTTGTTGTCAAACCAAGACTGTATCTCCAACATCCTAGCTAGCTTCACAGGGTCGCCGTCTGCGATCCTCACGTATCAGTTGTACTCCTCCAATGATCTACTTCTCCACAGCACCTTCACTCGGCGGAGGTGGTTTCTGAATGGAAGAGGAGAGGAGCAGCACTGGTTTTGGATTAGAACGGGAGAGGAGCGATGCTGATTTTGGATTGGAACAGGAGAGGAGGGGCGGTGGTTTTGAAATGGAAGAGGGGAGGAGCGGCGCTGGGTTTAGATTAGAACATGAGAGGAGCGGCGGTGGTTTAAGAGGAGAGAAGCGGCGCTGGTCTTGGAAGTATTTTTTTTGTTTTGCGTATTTTGGGTCAAAGTTTGACCACGTACTGTATTTGACAAGCAAAACGTGAATGCATGTCACCAAAAATTGTATCATTTGGTTCGTATCTGAATGTACTTTCAAATTATATTATTTTTGCAACGTATAACATATATTTCGTTTGTGAAAATCATGGTCAATTATGACCCAGAATAAAAGGGAGACTAGTTAATGTGGGGTCGCTTTCTTAATTGAAGGGTAAATTGATTTTGATTTTGATCCAGTCACAGTGCGCTGGCCCTCTCGTGCAAACCTAAATCGCTGTCGCATGCTCCTCTCCCTCTTCTCCATTGCAAAACCACCTCCTCTCCTCTCCATCATCTCCATTCCAACGCCACTGTCTCGCCTCTCCCTCTTCTCCATTGCAAAACCACCTCCTCTCTCCGTGGACGAGGATCCCCTGACGTAGCCCATCCTACCATTGAGACACTGACACATGGGTCCCACCAAGTGCGGGGCCCACCTGTTAGTCACCGAAAGGCAGGGAAACCTCTCCTCTCCATCATCTCCATTCCAAAACCACTATCTTGCCTCTCCCTCTTCTCCATTTCAAAACCACCCCCTCTCCATCATCTCCATTCCGAAACCACCGTCTCGCCTCTCCCTCTTCTCTATTGCAAGACCACCGTCTCTCCTCTCATCTTCCAAAGCTAGAACCGGACCACTCAGAAGGGCATCTATGGAGAGGATGCAGCAGCGAATCAGGCAGATCACTGGCGGCGACCAGACAAAGTTAGCCAGGTTGAAGGAGATCCTTACTTGGTTTGACAATGAGTGGGAGATTTCGTGGATGGTGAGGGCCATATGGCAATGTATGCGAAAGAGAGAGATGGCGGCGATGACGGCGGTGATGTACTCCTCGGTGGCAGTCCTGCCGCAGTCCTTCGAGTTAATCGAGTATCTCCTTTGGGAGATGGAGCTGATAGATTCGCCCAAGGCGAAAGTCAGGTGGAGGTGGTGGGCGTACAGGTCGAAGGTCGAGCACCTAGAGGATAACGAATCGATCGAGTACGATGTGTCCTTCGTGAGGGTGTAGAGCCAGCCGGAGCCACATGAGAATTCGTTCTCCCACCGCAAGAGGAGGCCGGATGGTGCGACGTCGCTTCCCCACCATTCTCCATGGTTCCCTTGATGCTCGCCTCGTTTCAATAGTGTCGGTAGGGTTTAAGGTAAGCTTCGCACTAACCTAATCTTCCATCTGCTCATGCTTACAATCAGTGTGACAGCTAATAAAAATCATGCTTACAATTAGTCTCCGAGTACTACGCCAATCACCCTAAAATAGCTCTGGACCTTTGGGTCAAAGTTGTGACACTGTGTACAAATAAAGAAAAATAGATTGGTGCTTCTTTTAGAAAAGAGTACACCCTAGAAAACTGCCAATATAAGCTACTAGTATTTTTTTGAAGTCTAAGCTACTAATATTTGGTTAGAGGATTTGCTGCCGAGAAATATCTGTCCATAGTGAGCACCACACATCCCACTGATGATGGTGGATGCCAATGCTTAGATGGAGCAGGGTTGGTGTCGGTAATTTTTACTTGGCACCTCGCACTCTGCATATATGCCGGTTGCATCCGTACATTTGTGCAGTTCCACCAAAATGCAGCTGAATAACCCTATTTGCACATATACTGAAAAGGCGTGATTACATTATAGTGGCACTAGTTGATGAAACATACACTAACAAATAGAAGAAAATATTGTGATAGTATCATAGTATGCCATGCTGCGAGGGCAAGATGGGCCTTGCGACGCCTCATACGGTAAGCCTCATACTGGAAATCGACCCAAGTCTCCCCGCTACACCTTCTGCCAGTGATGAACATCAGTGTACATCGGTAGTACAAGGAGGGGCCTTGAGACATTCCAATCTCTATTTTTGTGCAGATCAACTAAAATTAAGCACCCCAGTTTGCAGAAACGCTTAAACATTAACAATGGGACTAGTTGATGAAACATATACTAACAAATAAAAGCACTTCCTTTATCTACATTGAAAATGAAATGATAGAGAGGACACTCACTCTATTTTAACTGTATTATTACTTCATTTTATCAGTGGCACTAGGGTCGAGCAGGTGGTAAACGAGGTGTACCGTGTGTTGCAAGGATGGAGGCCGGGGGTGCTTAGACTGGGATGCTGAAGCTGGCTCTTTCAGTCCCTATCTTCCCCTCTGATGTTTCTATGGTAGCATTTGGGTTGGAATCCAAACTTGGTCGAGCTGGTGCTGCGTCCCCCTACCTGCCTAGCTTATGTGGCGAACTTGTCTCCTGCTAGTACTCAGTCTGTTCTAGTAGTAGTTGCATAATTGCCAGTTTACACTAAGATGTTGTCGGATAATGGTTATCTATGGTTGGATTTCTTTAATGAAATCGAAGGAAACCCCCTCTTTCGATATATAAAAAATTAGTGCCATTAGCAGTGCCAAAACATTGCCTCAAATTAATAGTGCCACTAGATTAAGGTGCAAAATAATAACATTACTGCTTTATCATGGCAGTGCCAAAACAGTAGCACAAGAGTATACTCAACATGCAGGATCTTTGGCAAACGGCCAGACCAAAAAGGAACATACCTCGTGATGGGAAACATGTCTGCAGTCAACACCATCATAGAAGGGATGACACCAGTCACCAACATGGATGATTCAATTCATGGGACATTTTGGTGCAGTTCACCTAAAATGAAGCAATGTCCCATGAGCTAGCAGCTTCTTCTTCATTTTTTTAAGAAAATGGTTCCAGCCTCGGTTCCATTTCCATTAGAAAACAAAACCCACAGAGCTTCTTCTTCATTAGTTGCAATAAAATTGAGCAACATCAAGGTTGGTTGTGAATCTCTTGGAATGTTCAACTATAATTTGGATATCATTTGTCCAGTTGAACAAAGATCAAGCGTGAAATGTATGTCTTTGTTTGCACAAAAAAGGTGGAAAGGAGGGTGACAAACAAGTGATGAAACATACATCAAATGAAAATAAGCATGTTCCTTATCTGAATGGCAATCCTACAAGGACAGTAACAATTTCTAAAGCAGCAACATTGCTAGATATTAGTGTGGGCATTAGGACTAACTATGACAACCGTTAAATACGACATTACTTTAATGGTGCCATTGCTTCATTTTACCAGCAACATTGGTTTAACGTGTCCTTACTTTTAGCAGTGCGACTGCTACATTTTACCAGTGGCATTACATAAGAGTGGCTCGGGGCAACAAACATCAGAACAAGATATCTGGGTTGGTCCCATTTTTGTTCGGTATAGCCACCTTATACTGTGTGACGCTAGCAAATTTAGTGATGGACTTACTCTGTTGACTTGTCCCCCAGTCCCCACTTCCTTTCCTTTTTCAACCAATAGATTGGGTTTATATTGAGTTTGTACTGCATTTCCCTTTATTTACCTATTAGACCTAGAGACTAGTTGGATAGCCAGTCTCTGCTACATTTCGCCCCCATTATTTCCTCTTTCGACCAAGTCCTAGATTCAGGTAAATCTTCCCCACCCCCTTTCTTCTTTGTATGAACCAAGTAGTACTAGATTCGAGTGCATGAACTAGTTTTACCTCTTAACAGTAAATATTTAGGTGGCTTTCGAACAGCCGATCGATCCTACTCCCTCTGTTCCAAAATAGATGCCTCGACTTTGTACTAACTTTAGTACAAAGTTAATACAAAGTTGGGTCATCTATTTTGGAATGGAGGGAGTATCTACGAGGGGGCCAGGGAAATAGTAAAAGATACAAATGCAGCGACGTCAGGAGCTCGGAAGTAGAGCAAGGCCGGTTTCAAAGGAAGTTATACCTGAGGGTCGCCGGGATGTCGCTAGGTGGGCGGCGGGAGGCTGGATCTGCCCACACTACGACAGCAAGGAAGAAGGGGTCGGAGGCCCTCCCTAGACAGCGGTGCTTGGGGGAGAATGGCAAGGCACACTGATCGGGACGCACCGGCAGTGTGTAAGAGCCGTCGCCGAGGATGACCGCATGAACGTTGCACCTTCTCACCTTCCCCGGTGGAGAGGATCCGACTAGATCTGTGACCAGTGGTGAGCAGAGAGAGAGTGTGTGTGGCCATCGCTGTCATGTTTAGATCTAGAGAGGACGAGATAGTGTGAAGATAGTAACACTAGCAAGCAAGCACCGAGGCTCTTGCCTATATATAGTGGAGTACTACTAGTTTTGTTTTGTCTACCGGAGCCGGCTTGACCTCGTCAATGACTGTCTTCATGCACGTGCCATGGAGGTGCAGTTGTCCTCATTTTGGTCTCAAGCACCGGATTATAACATGACAGGAAACCATAACCTCATTGCACAAAGGAGACAACATGAATCCTGACGGACAAACTAGACGAGGATCAAATCTCAAATAAAAGATAAACTTGTAGAAAAGGGGTCCATCGATAGATGCCCTAATTAACATAGCCAGCTTGACATAGATGGCAGTCGAGTAGTCTTCGTGCATGTGGCCCCCATGACTAGCGCCTTGGAGGAACTCAGTTGTTGCTGTTTAACCCTCACAGTGATCCGAAGCACATGACACCTAATTTTGCGAGATGACAAGAAACCTTTTTTTAGATTTCTCACCAGAACTACAGCCCTGGACAACACAGCCTGCACGATATGTAGACAATAGCCCATCCAGGCGTGTCTGCTGGAGTCTGGTCACATGCATGGATGAACTGATCTTCCATGTCATGCAGGGATCGTCCAGGCACCAACGTCGAGGCCTCCACCAACGTCTTTACAACACTTCTCTAGTACTATCGCTCGTCTCTCTCTTCTATTAACTCACTCAACTTGTGGGGCCGGGGAGTGTGCCTATGGTTGGTTCTCAATTGCGGTCCCACATGTGTGTGCAAACACAATATGACGCGCGTTCCATTCGGAGAGCGGTGTTCCAGACCGACCAACCGTCTGGGGTGCGACGCGAACGCGGCGGGTGTGCTGTATACTGTACTCCGTAAATGTGTACCACCGTTTTCTTGAGGCATAAAGTCTAATGTGGCAAGTTAATTAAGAAGAGGGAGACTAGTTTGGTGACCCCAGGAAGAAACGGTGCTAAGCGCGTGTACCTAGATGAAGGAAACTTAGCAACAAAAAACTAAGCACCTGTGCATTGGGGACTTGAGTTGCTAAGCCATTTAGTGCCCATAGCACCTCATCTAAGCACCATTTCATTGGAAGAGGTCACTCCTTGGCAAATGCAATAAATACAACGAAGAATGAGATAGAGAGAAGTAAACAAAAAATACTCTTATAGCCAACCTTATAGCTAACCTTGTTGTATGAGTGACTAAGTGATGACTATGTATGACATGCCAACATCAAATAGCCTAACGCACCGTGTTAAATCTCCATGGGCGCGACCGCGTGAGCGAGGCGATGGTCGTGGTATGCGCGACCATGATACTGGCTGCTAGCAGCCCTTGGATCTGAGATCAAACGGTCGCATGCTAAGTTGCTGAAAATTTGCAGAATAACCCTCCAGGATAGGATATTCACCCATAGGTCTAGAATCACGCCATGCAACCATTCGATCTCAGATCCAAGGGCTCTCAGAAGCCCATATCATGGGAGAATTGAAAGCTTCGTATCACCTGTAATTTTCGCGACGCTTGACATGACATCGAAAGCCATTTAATTGGGCGTCGAGTAGACATGACATCTAATTGGTCCCCATAGTACTGTGCATGAATCCATTTATCCACCAGGCAAGCCACTACCCTGTCGTTCGCACCCCCCACTCGGCAGTTTTACAATCGATAAACCGCTCCTAGTCGTCCCGTCCTTTCACATTTCGGTAGTTCCACTAATCCTAACCCTCCTCCCAAATCCATGGCGTCCCAAATCTCCATGATCGGCAGTGAGTACAAGGTTAGAACCATCACCGGTGATGAGTTCGACATCATCTACACTCGTTCTTCCGCAACGGTGAAAGAATGCCTTGCTCGCTTCAAACGCATGTTCAAAAACTCAAATGATGAGTGGGTTGCTGGGCTAGATGTTGAGTACACCACAGTCCTGGGAAGTGAGAAGAATCTAAAGGAGGCAGAGAAGAAGAAGCCCGCCGTGATCCAGGTTTGTGTACATGACTTATGCTTGGTCTACCACATATGCCATGCCGACATTGAGTGCGAGGAATTTAAGATGTTCCTCAAGGGTGGCTGAGTCACATTCGTTACTATAGACTTTTGGAATGACAAGGAAATCCTGGGTCGGATAGGCCTCGTTGTAGGTGACCCCTTGGACCTCCAGAAGGAAGGACTGGTGCCCTCCCGTGATCAGCCCTCAATGCTGACCCTGGCAGGAGCCATGGTTCATCCTTCGTACGGTAAACTGAAGAAACCTCCGCACACGTTTCATCATGCATGTCAGTGGAATGTACTAGATATAGACCACATCCACTACGCTGCAATGGATGGCAACCTTTGTTTCAATATCTACAAGGGTTGGATGAAGTGCAAGAGCCAAGTGTACTAGATATAGACCACATCCACTACCTTCTCGTTACTTTAACTCTTCAGTACATACATACTAGTATTTCTTACAGTTCATCTTTTAGTTGGTATAGTACTACGATTACCACTCGTTTCTTCACATTATATACGTACAATATATATGGCCGACATCATATAGCAAGCAGTTTAGTTGTGAAAGAATTTCAGGGTGCTTAGTTTTATTTGACGGGTGTGTTGTGCTGGACACCATTATTTTGACTCAAATCTCTTTTGCCATGTTATAATGACATAAATACCGATAGAACAACATGTCAGCTCTCCCTCCACCTCACTACAGTAAAATAAAGTGTGGGGCCTACTTGATCCCAACAACGTTCTTATTTTCCTGTAAAATTGTTCGCTTGGTTACTCCTGACAAGCGGGGCCACACTTATCATTGCGAGAATCAGCTTATTTTTGTCATGTAACATGGTCAACAGGTTTGACGTGAAAATCACAATGTCTAATGGTATTTTTGAGCAAACATCTAACTTAATGATGGCATTTTTGAGATATCTAATTGCATTTTTTAGCAGGCATCTCATGGATCGATGGCATTTTTGAGTAGTTGTAACTTCTAATGGCAAAACTAAGTAGTAATACACAAACTAGTGGCATAAATAATGAGAACCCAGGAATTAAATAGGTATGCTAATTTCTTTAATATAATTTAGCACCCCATTTAAGCACATACTAGCTTTTTTAATAATACTATATGCATAATTTGGCGACGAGCGCTCTCTATATGTACCACCTTTTTTCTTTAATTTTATATTGTTAGTTTTGCTCCATGCGCAATCCATCGATCCTACTACTGTACAAAAGTATACATTTTTAAAAGGCTAGAGGGTCGGGCAGTCTAGCTAGGTCAGTTTCAAGAGAGGCGAGGGCCTTTGTGATTTGACGTCTCATTACTGCTGGAAGGCGGTGCCTTGTGATTTGACTGCTCGTATAAATGTGCCGACGACCTAAGGAGGAGCAAAGAACCGTGCGGTATACTCAAGTTTTCCACTGGAGTACAACGGAGGAGCACGAAACATGGCAGCCCAGTGCCATATCTCTACTCAATACTCTTATTATATATTACTAGCAAGAGGCATTGTTCTATTGGCGATAAAGAATGATCTAATTTGCTAGTCATCTCATTTTTAGCATTGTTCTATTCATGCCTCGCAAAGAACGTGACACATGCGGCAAAACACCCGAAGCAAAAAGAAGAAACACAGGAGCAAAATAAGAAGGAAGATTATCACCCCCAAAAAAAGGAAGACGCACACACAAGTCCGGGGCGCTGCTCTCACTACATGAAGGGTTGCTGGCCACTGAGTCGTAACTGCTTCTTCATCGCCTCCACGACCTCCATCTCCTTGCGCGTCTCCTCAGCCATCTTCTTCATTGTGTCCATGACGCGGGATTTCTCGACGCGAGCCTTCATCATCTGTTCCACGACTGCATTACGTACCTTGGCAGCACCCGGGTGCTCGATGCGGAGCTTCACCAACTCCTCCTTCTGTTCCATGACGAGGGCATGCAACATCTTCATCGAGGAACTACTATTCTCATGCAGCTTCTTCCAGCCGGCGTTCTCCTCCTTCAACAGGTCCAACTCATGGCAGAGCTTCGCCTTGTCCTCCTGAAGTTGCAGGACTTCGCCGGTCGCCTTCTTCTCCGAGGCAATGCTCTTCTTCAGCAGCATCACCAAGCCGGCGGTCAACTCCCCCTGCTCATTGAGCTCACCGGGCATGTCGTCGAGGTTCTCCTTCAGCAGCTCCACCAAGCTGTGGATGAACTCCTTCTGCTTATTGAGGTGCTTATTGAGCTGATCGGGCATGCCGTCGAGGGATAACAACTCTAGCACCGTCAGCTCGGCATGTTCGCCTCCGCGTCTAGGGCGCTCCTGGGAGCCATCGCCTGCCCGTGAGAGATCTTTCGAGGTTTCTGCGTAGCGGCGAGCCCTCTTTTTTTCTGCAGACTTCGTTGTCGCTCCCTTGTTACGAGTAGTTCTCGACCTAGAGCTCTGCACACCGGCCATGGCAAGGACGGACGAGGAAGGAGGACTTATGAGGAGGAAGGTAGAGTAATTTTCGGTTGGGTAGTTCCCCTTTTTATAACCTAAGTACTAGCACTAGTACTAAAACCTGCATAGTGGGAACACGTTCAGGTTTGGTACGTACAGGTAGGTGTGAGTAGGCTTGCACTTTGTAGCACTAGTACTTTGGAATGTGATGGGAACAAGGTAAAGATTAATTTATGGTTTTGGTTTCGAGGCCTGAAATGGCTCCCAATGAGTTTCTAATGATATATTTTTTGTATTGCATGCCTCTTATTAAGTTGGTCAAATTAACGACCTAGGTACATGTGCAAGACTTGTAAACTGAGATAGAGGGAGAACCACACTATTCAAATGCGGTCGCACAAGTCAGTGATGTAACTGGTCGTACATGTCAGACCAAGTCGATGTGTGTCCCTTCGGTGAGACGCGGGTCCGACCGACCATAAAGTACTTACGCGATGGAGACTTCTGGTTGTGGCTTCGATTGATTGTCATGACCAAGAATTCTAAAACTAGTGATAAATCAATTACCATCTTTTTCCAAACGACCAAGTATTTTTTTACAGGAAAACAATACATATAGATGGAGTGATTGTCAAGGTTGCAAACCGACATAGCGTTGCAAGTTCACTACAGCAACAACCGACTAGGTCACTGCATCGCTGGCGGGGAAGGAGGGCAATCACCTTGCTGACAATGCATGCCGAGCAGCGCGGCTGCAACTGGTCCCGGGATTTGGCTTCTCCTACCGCCCATTTGAACAGTTGCACCGGATGCTCATGCCATTGCGCATGCATGCACATTCTTTCCTCTGCAGTCGACTCCGTGAATATGATCTCTGCCATTATCCCTAGCTCGAAATCAACGTGACGCTGCCAGATGTTGACATCCCTCAGCATCTCTCCCGTGAGATCGACTTGCTCCTCCGCCTTGTGCTGCGCCAGGCACAGCTCCTTGGAACTTCTCTCCAATCGATGTGCCGCTTCCTTGATCTGATTTGCCCTTGCTACCCACCACCTTAAACACAGCCCTGGCATGTCCTCTGGCACCACCGATATATGATTCCAGAGCAATGGATCCCCTCTAAAACACATGTGGGTTTCGCTCAACGGCGGCAGTGCCGCGGGCCGTTGCGAGAGGGCAGCCCGCGGGATCCTTGGATCTAAGGGATTATCCATGGAGGGATCCTCCATGGCAGGATCCAATGGGCGGGGCGGGGAGGCAAGCCTAGGCGCTGGGAGATCCCTACGAGCCTAAGATAAAGATAGTACTACTCCACTCCGTCCATATTTAAATACAAAGGCCACCAACAGTAGCCCTGGCAAAAATTGATCATGCTGCCTGCGTCCTGGTTTATTCAGCCCCTTTTTTGTGCCACTTTTTATGACATGCATAAATATTATGTTACTTACAAATATGGTCAAAAATTGGAACAAAATACGAAGGAGACCAATGGAAGTACTGGCACCCCATGATTTAACTACTCGCATGTGCATAGTGGAGTAGTAATGTCTTTCTTCCGCCCTCACGTCCACTCAATTTGCATGCGATGTATTAATTGACCATCAATGAAATGAAGGACTTTACACGCGTCAAATTATCACATGGGGTGGTTCTTCGTACAAAAATGCATCGCCCTGTGTACCCGCATGTGCGTCCGAGGGAATGAGTGCGTGCGTGGCATGCGTGCACATCTTTGCTCCGTGCATGTACCGCCAGTGTGGCTCAGAGAGGACGAGTACATTCTTCTGGAGCAGCAGCACGTCACTGTGATCAATCCACACAAGGAGGTCGTGACAACGCCTCCACATGTTCCACGTACCTTCATGAACTGTAAGAGAGACTTTTTGTAGCGTGCCATTGCAATTCTAATTTACGTGTTTGCACATACTCGAAGTACTAGTAAGGTACACGTGCATTGCACGCGTCAGATTTGGCAACTAAATTATGACTAAATACCACATTATAGCATGTAAGCTCTAAGTCATATATGCCTGATATAGACCTTCGTTTATTTCTTATAGTTCATCTCATTCAAAATAAATTAGTTTTTATAAAAAAGCTAGGGCCTCTTTGATTCATAGGATTTCCAAAACGCGGGAATAGGAAAAACATGGGATTAGAATGGAATGTCATCTTGAATCCTACAGGATTGTACGAGTGTTTGATTGTGCATAGAAAAAACACAGGATTCTTTCAAAGTGGTTTGAGTGGATGGGATGTTTCCTATGAAATATAGTGCAAATGAATCCTATGAAAAAATTTCTATGGTTTACAATCCTACGAATCAAACAACCAAGATAGGAAAAATTCCTATGGATTAGAATCCTCCAAAATTCCTTTGAGAATCCTTTGAATCAAAGAAGCCCTTAACCTATTTTATGATTCATGGAATTGTGCATTGTAAATCATAAAGTAAAAAAATAATGGCAATTCAACTAGAAAAAAAGTTTGGGCAGTTATGATACGGAAGATTGTAGAACAAAGGAGAAGCACTTGTGTTTTGAGGTTTGTGGATTATGCTTAAGTTCAACCATGGAGTCTGCTAGATTGTACATGTGGCACAATCTAGTGGGGGGCTAGAAGATGGTGAGAGGGGCCAAGTGGAGGGGAGACTATGAAGGAGTGCACAAGTGCGAGATCGATATTTGAAGAGATGGGGCGAGAACGTGCGCTGTTGCGCGCAGTGGTGGAGCCATGAAAAATAAATGAGCTAGGGGGCAAGCATTGCTAATCCTTTACGAGGAGGGCCAATTCACCAACTTAAACCATTTTACCAGCAATTGTCTAATGATCACATTCATATTAGCCTCGATATATAGTGATGTTAGGGGGGCAGGGCCCTTGCTGCCCCTGTCTTCGCCACTGTGCACGCGTCTGAGAGATGAAGCGGAGGCATGGATGATGAGAGGGGGACATTGGATATATAATTAATGTGGGTGTATTAGCTATGTAATCCTATATAGAGAGGTATAGATTGATCGATGTGGACATGAGAAAGAGGGTGAGACCTCACTAGATATATAGATCGATCAGTTTGTGTGGAAAACTGTGAAAGCCTAGCTATATATACACACACATAGAGGAACATCGATTGTTGCGCATGCACATGAGAGATAAAGAATGCCCGATATGATGAGGAGGGGGAGGTGTGTGTGTGTGTGCATGCATGGGAGACCGACCTGAAGAAAAAGATTGCACGTGTGCGATAGATAATGCCGACTGGTACTGTGTGTGCATGCATGCACGAGAGAAAGTTAATGGTACTATTATAAAGAGAAGATAACTGTGTGGGTGTAAAAGACTAGGTGACGTCATAATCAATGTAAAGTAGAATTCAAATATTTGAATAAGAGATCATGATGTTTGAAACCCATGCATGCATGAATATAACTGAGATATGCGTGGTGTGGTTTGGAAACGATCATGTTGTACTGTATACACATTGAACAAGGTCAGACTGATTTGTATTTGAGATATCGATGGTAGACATCGTTTGGCCACATTGCATCCATGCATGGACACACTATTCTAATTGGAGATGATGGGTGGCTTTCGCATCACATATCTATATCTATACCCCTATATATATATTATATTTTATATTTTTATATAGTGTGCGGATAACTTTAACTTTGAAAGATGGTCATTGGATGAGGCCAATCCAATGGTGCAGAGATGGCAAATTTGAGCACAACTAGCCATTGGGTATCATCTAGATTCCACCAGATTTTGCCACATGTACAATCTAGAAGACTCCATGGTTGAACTTAAGCATAATGCACAAACCTGAAAGCACAAGCACTTCTTCTTTGTTCTAGAATCTTCCATATCAGAATTGCCCAAATGTTTTTCTACATGATTTGCAACTATTTTTTTACTTTATGCCTTACAACGCACAATTCCATGAATCTTAAAATAGATTAGCTTTCTTATAAAAACTAGATGATTTTGAATGAAATGAACTATAAGAATTAAACGAACATCTAAATCATGCATATATGACTCAAAGCTTACATGCTATAATGTGGTATTTATTCATAATTTGGTTGCCAAATCTCATGCATGCAATGCACGTGTACCTTACTAGTCTAAATGGTGTTTGTGTGTGTGTTGTGCTTGTTAAACACATTGTACGTAGTATATCATACATGGTTTAGATTCCGAACATCTAGCTAGAGCATACATGTGTTGGGGAACGTAGCAATAATTCAAAATTTTCGTACGTGTCACCAAGATCAATCTAGGAGATACTAGCAATGAGAGAGAGGGAGTGCATCTTCATACCCTTGAAGATCACTAAGCGGAAGCGTTACAAGAACGCGGTTGGTGGAGTCGTACACGCTGTGATTCAGATCACGGTCGATTCTGATCTAAGCGCCGAACAACGACGCCTCCGCGTTCAACACACGTACAGCCCGGGGATGTCTCCTCCTTCTTGATCCAGCAAGGGGAGAGGAGAAGTTGAGGGAGAACTCCGACAGCACGACGGCGTGGTGGTGATGGAGCTCGTGGTTCTCTGGCAGGGCTTCGCCAAGCGCTACGGAGGAGGATGAGGTGTAGGAGAGGGGGAGGGTGTCGGTGTCAAAACCGGCGGATCTCGGGTGGGGGGTCCCGAACTGTGTGTCTAAGGCGGATGGTAATAGGAGGCAGGGAACATGATGTTTTACCCAGGTTCGGGCCCTCTTGATGGAGGTAAAACCCTACGTCCTGCTTGATTTATTCTTGATGATATGAGTATTACAAGAGTTGATCTACCACGAGATCGGAGAGGCTAAACCCTAGAAGCTAGCCTATGGTATGATTGTCTATTGTATATCTCTATCGACTAGCCTGGCCCTGGTTTATATAATGCACCAGAGGCCTAGGATAACAAGAGTCCTAGCCGAATACGCCGGTGGGGAGGAGTCCTTGTCTTGATCACCAAGTCTTGTGGAATCTTCCATGTATGCGGCAATTGTCCGAACTGGCCCATGAGTATACGGCCATAGGGGTCCTCAGCCCAATCTAATAGATCGGGAGATGACGTGGTGAGTACCCCCTTGTCCAGGACACCGTCAGTAGCCCCCTGAACCGGTCTTCAAGTGAGGGACGCTCCTTGATTCTTCCTAACTATTCTTCATCTTCGGTCGTCGGTCTTGAAAACTGGTTCAACAAATCTTCTCATCTTCGATCTTGAGGATCGCCGAAATGCATTCGATGATTTTACACGTTGGATGTCCGTGGAGCCCCTTTAAGTTTCCGGCCTTTATCAATGCCTTGTTATTTTTATGCCGCACCTCGGGCTTGAAGTTGTTCCCGAGAGGCAGTGTCCTCTCACGCCCGACCTCTAACGCCGGACTGCATTTGCAGCCGAGCACCAATGCCGGATTGCTTCCAAGCTCCAACGCCGAAATGTATCCGAGCTCCAACGCCAGACTGTGTCCAAGCTCCAATGCCGGACTATATCCAAGATGTCATAGATCATCTTGGTCCAAAAAAGTTGAAGGAGTTTAGCCAAGCTTAATGCCGGAAATGCCCTCTATGGAGCCAGCCACTAGCGCCCGAGCTTTATGACGGACTGCTTCCGAGGTGGTGCACCACCCCGACTGTGGGCTGATTTTTTGTCAATATTTTTTATTGGTGCAATTTATTCTCTGCCGAGATATATAGTCAGTAGCCCTCAAGGTGTGTATCGGTCTAAAACCCGAGATGCAATTGAAGGATGACGTAAGACCGCTGATCCCAGTAGTCGCTGAGACTCAGGTTGATTTGCAAAATCGGTCTGAGGATCAAGTCCTAGCTCGGCAGAATACTTCGGGACACTAAAAGCAGCGTGCTCAGTCCTCGAGACTCAGGTTGGGTGCGGCCGACCAACCTGAGGATCAAAATCTCCTCGTAAACTGTATTGCACTTAAAATTTTCTCCATTGGACAGGCAATGCAGTAGCCCCCGAGACACTGGTCGGGTGGCAACACCAGATCAGGGGATCGATGTGCCCCTTTAATATTTGTAAATAATAAGCCCGAAGCCCAGTATCCCCTGAGCCTTAATGCGGGCACGGGTGTCCAAATTAAGGATCGATATCCATAATAAAATCACAAATTATGTGTAATGACTCTATGTATCCAAGTACTTTATATCATTAATGCTCGGATCCGCATTGTACAAAACTTTGTTGACCGACCATCGGCTTCCACCTCCTCGGCTAGTAGCCGAGGAGTGTTTGTCCTACTTTATAAAGCCTTTATGAGGGCAAAGATTTACGACAAACAAGGCAATCTGGCCATACGGTTTTATAAACAAAGGTACGCAGAGAGATATGTTATATTACTGTTTAACATAAGAAATGTCTTCCAAAGAAAATAGTCCCGCTATCGGTTCCTTTCTTTGGGTTGTCATGCTAAAGCATGATCATGAAACCTCAGCCCAAATGTAAGAGCAAAATATCAAGGATTTAGTTTGGGAGGCCAGTTAATAGCCCCCGGTAGTGTTCAGCGACAGTCGAGGTCAAGCCGTAAACACTTCGGCCATTGTTATGAATGGCCCGTCATTTAACACCGTCATCGGATCGCTGACCAGTTTACGCTTATTGTGACAGTCAGTTTTCGGCTTTCTCCACTGAGGTGCTTAACCATGTGAGCTGGAAGCACAATCGCAGTGGTTCTCCCTTTGCACACCTAGCCGAACAAAGCGGAACGTAGGAGGCAAGCGCAGGAGCCGGGCAACCCAACTATTGACCGAAGACACAATTCGAAACCAATGCATATATAGTGAGATCTGAGAATGTTTTTGCTGAATCTATAAAGGTGTCCGGCATAGCACTGTGAGACTTGTGCTGGAAACACACAAATAGTTTAAAAGTGCCAAAAAGCTTGGAAAACCAAAAAACGTTAGTAAAAACATGATGTCCGAACAAGATCAAGTGTTCGGTGCCAATCCGAAAATTGGAAGAGAAAGAAAAAAATTGTGCTTCTGTCGTGTTTTGACAACGACCAAGAAGAAAACACATTTACATCTCATATATAAATTTTAAGAGCCCCCAAGTGACTTGGGTAAGAATTTTATGTATAATGATTGTATGTACCGAAGTACTTATATCATATTTGTGTTCACCCGAACTTTAAACGCGTCTTAACCGACCGTCGGCTTCTCCCTCTTCGGCCAAGGGCCAAAAAGTGTCATGTACTCCGCCTGTCTAGAGTATCGCGATGTTTCCGATGACCAGGCAATCAGGCCATAAGGCTGTAATAGACAAAGCGCGCTCAGGGAACTTATGTTATATTACTAACGAAGTGTAAGAAGCATCTTCAAAGAAAATAGTACCCCCACCGATACCTTTCTTCGGTGCTCATTATTACTATGAGACTTGTGCAATAGATTTTTTGTACTCATGAGTTCCGTTGTGTGCCGACCATGATTGAAAACAATAAGAGCGGTAGCTTTCGGCTTCACCCAGTCTGAGGTCAGAGCTCGGATGACCCGGTCGTGACAATCGCAGAGGTGCTCCCTTTACTCCCTAGCCAAACAATCCGGAACGTAGGGGTAAGCACAGGAGCTAGGCAACCCAGCTTGCAAATCGCTTAGGTCAATATGTTGCATATTGTGGCGTAATACACGAACAAGGAACGAAGCCGTACAATTATAATCATATGCAAGAGTAAAAGCTCCATCAAGGGAGCCCCCAAGTAAACGGGGTATTTGAATTTGTGTGTCACAAACAAAGTTTTGACAAGGAGATTCTCTACAAGCAATTATTTTTCAAAAAGGTATAATGCTTGGTCGAACCGAACACAAGATAAAAATTTAAAACTATGAGCATGAAGGCAACTTAGCTGGTTAATGTGTTCGGTATTGATGACGCGGCCCGAGCATGATGTGGGACAAGGTTCCATCCCCCAAGCCGGTCCCAAGGTGGCGGAGCAAAGAGCTCGGCACTCCAAAGTGGTGACATAGCACGGTCAATGCGGGCCGGCAGAGTGATGCCGAAGTCCCTGGCGTGGGGTAATGAAGTGTTGACGAAGCCCCCTGTCCAGCCGAGGTGACGTGGTATGTCAGTACGTCGAGTTGACGATACTGCCCAACCTGGATCATTTTCCTGTGCACAAAAAATAGTGCAAACCGGAGATAATAATAATAATGATAAAAAATGTTGCATAATAAATAATTTATGCAAAGTGAGTAATAAAATAAATATGGCCTGGCGCCGAAGTCAGTGTCGATGCAGGGTGTCGGCGTGATGCGGTAAAGGTATGGCAAAGCCTGAATTCACAGGTCGGTCCAAGTTCCAGATGCGGCGTTCGCCGGACTATGTACAGAAACTGACCGAACCACCACGCGACCGTTGTTGGTGTGGCCATCATTCGATGGACCTGTGTACAGATGATGGAACAAACCAGAGTAATAATTTCTTAGGAAAAATAAACCCCAACAAGCAAAAATTACTAGGATTAATAGCACCTGGTTTATTTGTTGTAACAATCCAAAGAAAGGTGACTCCCAAAATTGGGACTCGATCCGCACACCCATTGCCTGATGGGTGATAAAGCGACGGCAGGGCGACGCTGGCAAAGGCTGGCTTGCGGAGGCAAAGCCCTCGGTCCAGCTAATGTGACGAAGCTGGTCAGCTAGTGACGCTGAAGTCTCCGGAGTAGGTTGATGAAGAGATGGCGAAGCCCCTGCTCCAGCCAAGATGTCGAAGCCTCGATGTCAGCCGACGAGTCGAAGTAGGTCGGCGTGATGGACATCGGCTTGAAGAACCAACAGTGGGGCCCTGCCGATGCCGGTCGTGACGTGGTCGATGCCGGCTTGATGAAGTGACCGTGCGGCGATGCCGGTGTGCCTGCTCCGTGTAATCCGTGGGGCAGCGATGTTGGTGATGATTTATCCTTCACGATGTCGAACTCTTGTTCGGCTTGCCGAGATGATGATCCGAAGAAGTTGAGCTCGGCTCAACAAAGCGACGACGTGTCTAGCGTAGATCGGCAGCCTTGCAGCAATATCGCCGGACTGGTTTGACACCAGCATGATGACGAAGATGACCTCAGGGGAGGCTTAAAATTTTACGGGCACGTGTTTAAAACGACCCACAATACCCTAGAAGAGAATTCCTCTAAAAAGGTTGTCCAATATCATGTTCATAAAGAAACATGAATTCGGGTCGGATTCGTATTCGTGTAGAAAACAGATCCGAAAATTGGTCCACTCATCGGAAGGTTCCCGGAGTTTGAACCGTCGGATCGAGCTGAAATTTGGAGCGGTGGTAGATATGGGAATTCCACAGTAGATGAATGGTGGGATCTTCGATAGGACCTCTGAGCTGGGCTCTGGAGACCACGCCCTAAACTCGTCCAGATTCCCATCCAGATTTGACACGGCTCCGGTATTATCGTAGTTTGTCGGAGATTCTTCCATCGGAACTCGACGAAATTTTGCATGGCTGTTGTAGACGTAATTCCGCACCATTCCACCGAAGCAATAGTCAAACCGATGCTCGAGGAGGCGGTGACAGCGGATACAAGTTCGCTGCCTAGAAAAACAACACGACAGCACGAGGGCAATGTTGACGTTGAGCCCTCGAGCTCCATGGATGATTCCTCTATGATCATGATAGAGATCAGAGTTGATGTTGATGAAGGCCCCTGTCCGAACATGATGATCGGAGAAGGAGCGTGGTCCTCGGTCGAGACAAGGTGACCAGTCGAGCCGGTGACGAAGATGTCGATGTCGCAGTTAATCCACAGACAAGCCATCGATCCTTTTGCCGATCACACAGAGGAACTCTCAATGAAAGCACCAATGTCGGTGTCAAAACCGGCGGATCTCGGGTAGGGGGTCCCGAACTGTGCGTCTAAGGCGGATGGTAATAGGAGGCAGGGAACACGATGTTTTACCCAGGTTTGGGCCCTCTTGATGGAGGTAAAACCCTACGTCCTGCTTGATTTATTCTTGATGATATGAGTATTACAAGAGTTGATCTACCACGAGATCGGAGAGGCTAAACCCTAGAAGCTAGCCTATGGTATGATTGTGTGTTGTATATCTCTATCGACTAGCCTGGCCCTGGTTTATATAATGCACCAGAGGCCTAGGATAACAAGAGTCCTAGCCAAATACGCCGGTGGAGTGGAGTCCTTGTATTGATCACCAAGTCTTGTGGAATCTTCCATGTATGCGGCAACTGTCCAAACTGGCCCATGAGTGTACGGCCATAGGGGTCCTCGGCCCAATCTAATAGATCCGGAGATGACATGGTTAGTACCCCCTTATCCAGGACACCATCAGAGGGGCTATGCCAGGGGAAGGGTCTCGTTCTCCTGGCAGCCCTCCCACCCCCACTATTTATAGGATAATGGGAGAGGGGGCCAGACCCTTCAGATCCCATCTAGGGGAGGGGCGGCGGCCAGGGAGGGAACCCTAGATGGGTTTTGGGTGACCGCACCCATAGGAGACTTGTCCCCCAAGCCAGGAGGGGAGGCTTCCCTAGGGGAGGCGCCCCCACCTCTCCTGGTTACGTGATATGGGGTGGGAGGGGCGCACAGCCCCTTATAGGGCTGGTGTGCCCCTTTCCCTTGGCCCATAAGGCCCCCCAACACTTGTCGGGGCCTCCGAAACCCCTTTCGGACACGCTGGTCGTCACCCGGTACCCCCGGAACAATTCCGGACTCCAATACCCTTCGTTCAATATATCGATCTTCACCTCCGTACCATTCCGGAACTCCTCTTCACATCTGGGATCTCATCTGGGACTTCGAACAACCTTCGGTAACCACATACTATTTCCCATAACAACTCTAGCATCACCGAAACTTAAGTGTGTAGACCCTACGGGTTCGGGAACCATGCAGACATGACCGAGACATCTCTCCGGCCAATAACCAATAGCGGGATCTGGATACCCATATTGGCTCCCACATGTTCCACGATGATCCCATCGGATGAACCACGATGTCGGGGATTCAATCAATCCCGTATACAATTCCCTTTGTCTATCGGTATGTTACTTGCCCGAGATTCGATCGTCGGTATCCCCATACCTCGTTCAATCTCATTACCGGCAAGTCACTTTACTCGTTCCATAACGCATGATCCCGTGACCAAGTCCTTAGTCACATTGAGCTCATTATGATGATGCATTACCGAGTGGACCCAGAGATACCTCTCCGTCATACGGAGTGACAAATTCCAGTCTTGATTCATGCCAACCCAACAGACACTTTGGAAGATACCTATAGTGCACCTTTATAGCCACCCAGTTACGTTGTGACGTTTGGTACACCCAAAGCATTCCTACGGTATCCGGGAGTTGCACAATCTCATGGTCTAAGGAAATGATACTTGACATTAGAAAATATTTAGCAAACGAACTACACGATCTTGTGCTATGCTTAGGATTGGGTCTTGTCCATCACATCATTCTCCTAATGATGTGATCCTCTTATCAATGACATCTAATGTCCATGGTGAAGAAACCATAACCATCTATTGATCAACGAGCTAGTCAACAAGAGGTTTACTAGGGACATGTTGTGGTCTATGTATTCACACATGTATTACGGTTTCCAATTAATACAATTATAGCATGAACAATAGACAATTATCATGAACAAGGAAATACAATAATAACCATTTTACTATTGCCTCTAGGGCATATTTCCAACAGTCTCCCACTTGCACTAGAGTCAATAATCTAGTTCACATCACTATGTGATTGTAATGAATCCAACACCCATGGGGTTTGTACATATCTCGCTTGTGAGAGAGGTTTATTAGTCAATGGGTCTGAACCTTTCAGATCCATGTGTGCTTTACAAATCTCTATGTCATCTTGTAGATGCAGCTACCACGCGCTACTTGGAGCTATTCCAAATAACGGCTCTACTATATGAATCCGTTTTACTACTCAGAGTCATCCGGATTAGTGTCAAAGTTTGCATCGACGTAACCCCGACGAACTATTTTACCTACCTCCATAATCGAGAAAATTCCATAGTCCACTAGTTACTAAGGATAAGTTCGACCGCTGTCATGTGATCCATTCCTGGATCACTCTTCTACCCCTTGACTGACTCATGGCAAGGCACACTTCAGGTGCGGTACACAACATAGCATACTGTAGAGCCTACATCTAAAGCATAGGGGACGACCTTCGTCCTTTCTCTCTCTTCTGCTGTGGTCAGGTCTTGAGTCTTACTCAATACTCACACCTTGTAACACAGCCAAGAACTCCTTCTTTGCTGATCTATTTTGAACTCCTTCAAAATCTTGTCACAGTATGTATTCATTTGGAAGTACTATTAAGCGTTTTGATCTATCCTTATAGATCTTGATGCTCAATGTTCAAGTAGCTTAATCCAGGTTTTCCATTGAAAAACACTTTTCAAATAACCATGTATGCTTTCCAGAAATTCTACATCATTTCTGATCAACAATATGTTAACAACATATACTCATCAAAAAATTTATAGTGCTCCCACTCACTTCTTTGGAAATACAAGTTTCTCATAAACTTTGTATAAACCCAAAATCTTTGATCATCTCATCAAAGCGTACATTCCAACTCCGAGATTCTTACTCTAGTCCTTAGAAGGATTGCTGGAGCTTTGCATACTTGTTAGCATCTTTCAGGATTGACAAAACCTTCTGGTTGTATCACATACAACCTTTCCTCAAGAAAATCGTCGAGGAAACAATGTTTTGACATCCTATCTACAAGATTTCATAAATAATGCAGTAACTGCTAACATAAGTCCAACAGACTCTTAGCATCGCTACGAGTGAGAAAGTCTCATCGTAGTCAACTCCTTGAACTTGTCGGAAAACATCTTAACGACAAGTCAAGCTTTCTTAATGGTGACACTTAACATCATTGTTCGTCTTCCTTTTAAAATCCATCTGCACCCAACAGCCTTATGACCATCAAGTAGTTCTTCCAAAGTCTATACTTTGTTTTTATACATGGATCCTCTCTCGGATTTTATGGCCTCGAGCCATTCATCGGAATCCGGGCCCACCATCGCTTCTCCATAGCTCATAGGTTCATTGTTGTCTAGCAACATGACTTCCAAGACAGGATTACGTACCACTCTGAAGTAGTACGCATCCTTGTCGACCTATGAGGTTTGGTAGTGACTTGATCCGAAGTTTCATGATCACTATCATAAGCTTCCACCTCAATTGGTGTAGGTGCCACAGGAACAACTTCCTGTGCCCTGCTACACACTAGTTGAAGTGACGGTTCAATAACCTCATCAAGTCTCCATCATCCTCCCACTCAATTCTTTCGAGAGAAACTTTTCCTCGAGAAAGGACCCGTTTCTAGAAACAATCACTTTTGCTTCCGGATCTGAAATAGGAGGTATACCCAACTGTTTTGGGTATTCTATGAAGATGCATTTATCCACTTTGGGTTCGAGCTTATCAGCCTAAAACTTTTTCACATAAGCGTCGCAGCCCCAAACTTTTAAGAAACGATAGCTTAGGTTTTTCTAAACCATAGTTCATAGGGTGTCGTCTCAACGGAATTGCTTGGTGCCCTATTTAAAGTGAATGCAGTTTTCTCTAATGCCTAACCCATAAACGATAGTGGTAATTTGATAAGAGACATCATGGTATGCACCATATCCAATAGGGTGCAGTTATGATGTTCGGACACACCATCACACTATGGTGTTCCAGACGGTATTAGTTGTGAAACAATTTCCACAATGTCTTAATTGTGTGCCAAACTCGTAACTCAGATATTCATATCTATGATCATATCATAGACATTTTATCCTCTTGTCACGACGATCTTCAACTTCACTCTGAAATTACTTAAACCTTTCAATAATTCAGACTTGTGTTTCATCAAGTAAATATACTCGGCATCTACTCAAATCATCTATGAAGTAAGAACATAACGATATCCACCGCGTGTCTCAGCACTCATTGGACTGCACACATCAAAATGTATTACTTCCAACAAGTTGCTTTCTTGTTCCATGTTACTGAAAACGAGGCCTTTCAGTCATCTTGCCCATGTGGTATGATTTGCATGTCTCAAGTGATTCAAAATCAAGTGAGTCCAAATGATCCATCTGTATGGAGTTTCTTCATGCATATCTACCAATAGACATGGTTCGCATGTCTCAATCTTTTCAAAAACGAGTGAGTCCAAAGATCCATCAAGATGGAGCTTCTTCGTGCGTTTTATACCAACATGACTCAAATGACAGTGCCACAAGTATGTGGTACTATCATTAATATCTTATATCTTTTGGCATGAACATGTGTATCACTACGATCGAGATTCAATAAACCATTCATGTTAGGTGCAAGACCATTGAAGGTATTATTCAAATAAACAGAGTAACCATTATTCTCCTTAAATGAATAACCGTATTGCCATAAACATAATCCAATAATGTCTATGCTCAACGTAAACACCAAATAACAATTATTTAGGTGTAACACCAATCTCGATGGTAGAGGGAGTGTGCGTTGTTTGATCACATTAACCTTGGAAAACACTTCCAACACATATCGTCATCTCACCTTTATCTAGTCTCCACAGCCTTTTATTTCGAGTTACTAACACTTAGCAACCGAACCGGTATTTATTACCCTGGTGCTACTAGGAGTACTAGTAAAGTACACAATAATATAACATATATTCATAATACTTCTGTCGACCTTGCCAGCCTTCTCATCTACCAAGTATCTAGGGTAGTTCTGCTTCAGTGACCGTTTCCCTCATTACAGAAGCACTTAGTCTCGGGTTTGGGTTCAACCTTGGGTTTCTTCACTAGAGCAGCAACTGATTTTCCGTTTCATGAAGTATCCCTTCTTTCCCTTGCCCTTCTTGAAACTAGTGGTTTAACCATCAACAATTGATGCTCCTACTTGATTTCTACTTTTGCAGTGTCAAACATCGCGAGTTGCTCAAGGATCATCATGTCTATCCCTGATATGTTATAGTTCATCACGAAGCTATAATAGCTTGGTGGCAGTGACTATGGAGAACCATCACTATCTCATCTGGAAGATTAACTCCCACTCGATTCAAGTGATTGTAGTACTCAGACAATCTGAGCACATGCTCAATGATTGAGCTTCTCTCCCTTAGTTTGCAGGCTTAAGAAACTTGTCAGAGGTCTCATACCTCTTGACATGGGCACTAGTCTGAAATCTCAATTTCAGTCTTTGGAACATCTCATATGTTCCGCGATGTTTCAAAAACGTCTTTGGTGCCACAATTCTAAACCATTAGCATTACGCATTGAACTATCACGTAGTCATCAAAACGTGTGTGTCAGATGTTTCCCAACATCTACAGACGATGCTCGAGGTTCAGCACACCGAGCGGTGCATTAAGGACATAAGCCTTCTGCGTAGCAATGAGGATAATCCTCAGTTGACGGACCTAGTCCGCATAATTTCTACTATCAACTTTCAACTAAATTTTCTCTAGGAACATATCTTAAACACTAGAACTAAAGTGTAAGCTACGACATAATTTGCAAAGACCTTTTGACTATGTTCATGATAATTAAGTTCATCTGTTTATTTAATGAACTCCCACTTAGATAGACATCCCTCTAGTCATCTAAGTGATACATGATCCGAGTCAACTAGGTCGTGTCCGATCATCACGTGAGACGGACTAGTCATCATCGGTGAACATCTTCATGTTGATCGTATCTACTATACAACTCATGTTCGACCTTTCTGTCTCCTGTGTTCCGAGGCCATGTCTGTACATGCTAGGCTCATCAAGTCAACCTAAGTGTTTCGCATGTGTAAATCTGGCTTACACCCATTGTATGCGAACGTTAGAATCTATCACACCCGATCATCACGTGGTGCTTCGAAACAATGAACCTTCGCAATGGTGCACAGTTAGGGGAACACTTTCTTGAAATTTTAGCGAGGGATCATCTTATTTATGCTACCATCGTTCTAAGAAAATAAGATGTAAACATGAAAAACATCACATGAAAATGATAAAGTGACATGATATGGCCAATATCATCTTGCGCCTTTTGATCTCCATCTTCGAGGCGCGACATGATCACCTTCGTCACCGGCATGACACCATGATCTCCATCATCATGATCTCCATCATCGTGTCTTCATGAAGTTGTCTCGCCAACTATTACTTCTACTACTATGGCTAACGGTTAGCAATAAAGTAAAGTAATTACATGGCATTTTCATTGACACGCAGGTCGTAAATAAATTTAGACAACTCCTATGGCTCATTCCGGTTGTCATACTCATCGACATGCAAGTCGTTATTCCTATTACAAGAACATGATCAATCTCATACATCACATATATCATTCATCACATCCTTTTGACCATATCACATCACATAGCATACCCTGCAAAAACAAGTGAGACGTCCTCTAATTGTTGTTGCATGTTTTATGTGGCTGCTGTGGGTTTCTAGCAAGAACGTTTCTTACCTACGCAAAACCACAACGGTGATATGACAATTGCTATTTACCCTTCATAAGGACCCTTTTCATCGAATCCGATCCGACTAAAGTGGGAGAGACAGACACCCGCCAGCCACCTTATGCATCAAGTGCATGTCAGTCGGTGGAACCAATCTCACGTAAGCGTACGTGTAAGGTTGGTCCAGGCCGGTTCATCCCACAATGCCGCCGGATCAAGATAAGACTAGTAATGGTAAGCAAATTGAACAAATCATCGCCCACAACTGCTTTGTGTTCTACTCGTGCATAGAATCTACGCATAGACCTAGCTCATGATGCCACTGTTGGTGGACGTAGCAATAATTCAAAAAAAATTCTACGTGTCACCAAGATCAATCTAGGAGATACTTGCAACGAGAGAGAGGGAGTGCATCTTCATACCCTTGAAGATCACTAAGCGGAAGCGTTACAAGAATGCGGTTGGTGGAGTCGTACACGCAGCGATTCAGATTGCGGTCGATTCTGATCTAAGCGCCGAACAACGGCGCCTCCGCGTTTAACACATGTACAGCCTGGGGATGTCTCCTCCTTCTTGATCCAGCAAGGGCAGAGGAGAAGTTGAGGGAGAACTCTGACAGCACAACGACATGGTGGTGATGGAGCTCGTGGTTCTCCGGTAGGGCTTCGCCAAGCGCTACGGAGGAGGATGAGGTGTAGGAGAGGGGGAGGGGCTGTGCCAGGGGAAGGGTCTCGTTCAGCCCTCCAACCCCCACTATTTATAGGAGAAGGGGAGAGGGGCCGGCCCCTTCAGATCCCATCTAGGGGAGGGGGGCGGCCAGGGAGGGAACCCTAGATGGGTTTTGGGCGCCCCCACCCCTAGGAGACTTGCCCCCTAAGCCAGTAGGGGAGGCACCCCCACCTCTCCTGGTTACGTGAGATGGGGTGGGAGGGGCGCACAGCCCCTTAGTTGGCTGGTGTGCCCCTTCCCCTTGGCCCATAAGGCCCCCCAACACTTGCCGGGGCCTCCGAAACCCCTTTCGGACACGCTGGTCGTCACCCGGTACCCCCGAAACAATTCCGGACTCGAATACCATTCGTCCAATATAAATATCTTCACCTTCGGACCATTCCGGAACTCCTCGTCATGTCCAGGATCTCATCCGGGACCCTGAACAACTTTCGGTAACCACATACTATTTCCCATAACAACTCTAGCGTCACCGAACCTTAAGTGTGTAGACCCTACGGGTTCAGGAACCATGAAGACATGACCTAGACATCTCTCCGGCCAATAACCAATAGCAGGATCTGGATACCCATATTGGCTCCCACATGTTCCACGATGATCTCATCGGATGAACCACGATATCGGGGATTCTTTCAATCCCGTATACAATTCCCTTTGTCTATCGGTATGTTACTTGCCCGAGATTCGATCGTCGGTATCCCCATACCTCGTTCAATCTCGTTACCGGAAAGTCTCTTTACTCGTTCCATAATGCATGATCCGGTGACCAACTCCTTAGTCACATTGAGCTCATTATGATGATGCATTACCAAGTGGACCCAGAGATACCTCTCCGTCATACGGAGTGACAAATCCCAGTCTCGATTCGTGCCAACCCGACAGACACTTTCGGAGATACCTGTAGTGCACCTTTATAGCCACCCAGTTACGTTGTGACGTTTGGTACACCCAAAGCATTCCTACGGTATTCGGGAGTTGCACAATCTCATGGTCTAAGGAAATGATACTTGACATTATAAATGCTTTAGCAAACAAACTACACGATCTTGTGCTATGCTTAGGATTGGGTCTTGTCCATCACATCATTCTCCTAATGATGTGATCCCGTTATCAATGACATCCAATGTCCATGGTCAGGAAACCATAACCATCTATTGATCAACGAGCTAGTCAACTAGAGGCTTACTAGGGACATGTGGTGGTCTATGTATTCACACATGTATTACGGTTTCCTGTTAATACAATTATAGCATGAACAATAGACAATTATCATGAACAAGGAAATACAATAATAACCATTTTATTATTGCCTCTAGGGCATATTTCAAACAACATGTAGTATGATTTGAATTCAACATAAAATCTATACATATATTTGAATTTGAGATCGTATGTACACGTAGTTCGTATTTATATAGGAATTTACGTCTCCTATATTCATGTCATGTGTTGTGAAGATAATATTTACATGGTTGTATAAATAACCCGAGTACAATCCCATTCAAACAGGGAAAATGTACTCAAATTTAGTCCATATGCTAGACAACACACATTGTTTTTTTATTGTTGAGGGAAGTGAAAATTGTTTTGGTACTGTACATGTTATGTTTGTTGTCTTGATTTTTTTAGTTTTTTTTTGTATTTGAATGCATTTCTAGTAATATACTAAAATGGGACATAGCTCTCTCTAGTGATGAGGTGCGAATTGTCTTTTTTGGTACACGTTAAGATTGTTCTCCCGAAATTTCAAGCCGCGGCTTGTTATGCCGAAATTTCAAGCTAGCGTCTGTGTCTATCTTGCTGCGAAACTTCCGCCTCTTCAACCCGCGCCTTCTTACCCCGAATTATTTAAGATACATCTTTGTCTCGTTGTGCTCCGACAACTCCCTCCATCTCAACCCGCGCCTTGCTATTCCAAAATTACAACGCGCGCGAAAACTCCCACCTCCTGTGAAATCCAGACACACGAAATGCCCGTGATACCCTTGAACCGAAAGAACCGCCTAGCTCAAATCAGTGGGGGTACTTTCATAACTTACCCCACATTTCGGACAAGCGCGTCCCTAAGCCATGGTTCCCCACTGTAACGCCCCATATGTAACCTGCCATATTTGTATTCCAACTCTTGCCTTCTCCGGCACTAAGTTATGATATTTCCTCATTGTCGGGTTTTTTTCTTCGTGTTGCTTTTGTATTTGTAATGCATCTCATATCATGTCATCATGTGCATCGCATTTGCATACGTGTTTGTTTCATGCATCCGAGCATTTTCCCCGTTGTCCGTTTTGCATTCCGGCGCTCCTATGTCCTCCGGTGTCCCCTTTTACCTCTTTTCGTGTGCGGGTGTTAAACGTTTTTGGGTTGGACCGAGACTTGCCAAGCGGCCTTGGTTTACTACCGGTAGACCTCCTGTCAAGTTTCGTGCCATTTGGACTTCGTTTGATACTCCAACGGTTAACCGAGGAACCGTGAAGGCCTGGTGTGTGTTGCCGCCCAACACCTCTCCAAAGTGGCCCAAAGCCCAGCTAAACCCCCTCCATCATCTCGATCGTTCGATCACGATCGCGTGGCCGGAAACGATGCTCAATTTGGAGCCTCCTAGCTCCTCCTATGTATAAATAGGCATCTCCCCCGAAATTTCGGATCAAACCCTAGATCCCTCTCCCCTCCGCGCGGCCGGACGTGTCCGCCCGCCGTCGGACGAAATCGTCGCTGTGCCTGGACCAATCATAGAGCGCCACGCTTCTCGGCTGGCCTCCCCACCGCAGCGGCCCGCGGAGCCCGCGTGAGGCCTTCTCGGGCCCGGTTCCCGCGCCGCTGCCAAACCGCATGCTGCCCGGCTCCCTGCCGACCGCTCCGCCGTGCGGAGCCGCCACCCGCCTCCCGCCGGCGAGATCTGCCGGACCCGCCGACCCGCCGATCCGCCCGCGCCGCCCGGCTCTCCTCCCACCGGCTACCAGAGCGACCGCCGCCGCCGTCCAAGCACCGCGTCCGCACCCGTCTTCCTCCCGCCAGCCGCCGTAGCTACCTCGCCGGAGAGGTCCGGTGCCGTCCTCAGCTGCAGTTCCGGCCGCCGTCGGGTCCTGTTCCGGTCATCCTAGGGAAGTGCGCCGCCCCGATCCAGATCTGGACGAAACCCTAGCCGGTTGAATTTTTCCCTAAGTCCCAGTATTTTTTTTGCATTCTTCATCGCATCATAACTCATCATCCGTGTCTCCGTTTTGGGCGTGTAGCATATCAAATTGTTCGCCTCGATGAGTACTTCATTTCATTCCATTGAACCATGTTCATTTGAGCTCATCTTGATGCCCTAAATGTTGTTGCAAGAGTGCTATGTAATGTTAGTTTCAGTTTCTTAGCGGAGATTGGACATTTGTCATTTTTGCCATGTTTAATGTGTGCCTCCTATGAACTTGAGCCCTACATGTGTTTTGGAGTATGCCATGCCATCTTTACAGGGGTATATGCCATGTATTTTTGTGATCTCTGTGGTGACTAGCACAAGCATGCAAAGTAGCTCTCGTGATGTTGCTGATTTCAGGGACTTCGAAATCTTCTAAGTCTTTTCCCTGATGATATTTTTATGCCATGTATTCTTGTTGCTACAGAGTGATCCATGCCTCTTTTGAGCAGGTTCAGTAAGGATCATTTTGAGATATTGTTGTGCTCTATCCATCCATGTCTTTGTTTGCATTTATGGAGCACCCTAGCATGACTCAATCTTGCTCTACTTTTGCTATAAAATGTTCCTGGCAGATTGTTTACATGTTAATCAATTTTGCCGAGGTTGTTGTAGTTGATCCGTGCATGCTATGAGAGTGTTCTTGCCATATTTAGATTCTACGCCATGTCTACTTGCTGGGTGTATGCTTAGTTTGTCATGCAATGCCTTGTGGTGAGTGCATCAAGCTCGCAAACATGCCTACATGAATCTGTTTTTTGCCATGTTTGTTTGAACCTGCTATTGTGTGAATTAGCCGTAACTCAGTGTTCATCTTTTGTCAAGCATCTTGAGTGGATCACTGCCATATGCTTTCTTGTCATGTTAGAGTGCAGTAGCTTGCTGTTCTTGATGCATTTAGATGGCCTCGTGCTGTTAATCGCAGATCGGTGCCATATTTGTTTTGCTTGCCATTTGCAAACCGTGCATCCGTTTCCGATGATCTTTATATAGATTTCGACCGAAATCAACTCATCTTTCCAGCGGCACTCTTGGTTTTCCAAGTTGAGTCCTGGTTCTATCTTTCCTTTCCGAAGCATGCATATGCATCGCATATCACATCCCGCATATCATGCCATGTTTTGCATCGTGTTGCTTGTGCATTGCACCGTGGTTGATAGTGTCTCCCTTCGCTTGTGTCCTTGCTTTGGGTAGAGCCGGGAGACGAGTACGTGATCGAGGAACCCATTGAGCATGCTTACGAGGATCAAGCTAACGTCAACTCGGAGAACTTTGCAGGCAAGATGACCATACCCTCGAAATCACTTCTATCTTTGCTTGCTAGATGCTCGCTCTATTGCTATGCCTATGCTACGATACCTACCACATGCTTTATCATGCCCCCCATATTGCCATGTCAAACCTCTAACCCACCTTGTCCTAGCAAACCATTGTTTGGCTATGTTTCCACTTTGCTCAGCCCCTCTTATAGCGTTGCTAGTTGCAGGTGAAGAATGGAGTTTGTTCCTTGTTGGAACATGTTTATTTGTTGGGATATCACTATTATATCTTGTCTATTTTAATGCATCTATACACTCGGTAAAGGGTGGAAGGCTCGGCCTTATGCCTGGTGTCGGTGTCAAAACCGACGGATCTCGGGTAGGGGGTCCCGAACTGTGCGTCTAGGCTGGATGGTAACAGGAGGAAAGGGACACGAAGTTTTACCCAGGTTTGGGCCCTCTTGATGGAGGTAAAACCCTACGTCCTGATTGATTGATATTGATGATATGGGTAGTACAAGAGTAGATCTACCACGAGATCAGAGAGGCTAAACCCTAGAAGCTAGCCTATGGTATGATTGTTGTTCTGTATGTTGTCCTACGGACTAAAACCCCCCGGTTTATATAGACATCGGAGAGGGTTAGGGTTACACAAAGTTGGTTACAATGGTAGGTGATCCTCATATCCGTGTCGCCAAGCTTGCCTTCCACGCCAAGGAAAGTCCCTCTCGGACACGGGACGAAGTCTTCAATCTTGTATCTTCATAGTCTAGGAGTCCGGCTGAAGGTATAGTCCAGCCATCCGGACACCCCCTAATCCAGGACTCCCTCAGTAGCCCCTCTGTGTCGTCGTCGTTAGGCTTGATGGATTCTACGATCATCAATAGCGATGCAGTCTAGGGTGAGACCTTCCTCCCCAGACAGATCTTCGTCTTCGGCGGCTTCGCACTGCGGGCCAATTCACTTGGCCATCTAGAGCAGATCGAAAGCTCTGCCCCTAGCCGTCAGGTCAGATTTGGAAGTTTAAACTACACGGCTGACATCCGCGGGGACTTGATCTTCGACGGATTCGAGCCAGTGCCGAGCACGCCGCACTATCACGACGAGCATGATCTAGCTCTGCTGCCGAACAGTGCCCTGGAGGCCGCACCCGCATCGGCTTCGACCCTTAATTCGGAGCCAACTGCACCGATCGAGGATGGGTGGTTGGACGCCGCCTCGGGGGCTACGATCCCAACGGCGATCGAGCCGAACACCAGCCCCGCACTCCGCGAAACTCGTGACTCCAAGGAGCCGGACTCCTCTCCGGACTCGAAACCCTCCGTGCCCCTACCGATCGAATCCGATTGGGCGCCGATCATGGAGTTTACTGCCGCGGACAACTTTCAGCACTCGCCTTTCGGCGATATTCTAAAGACACTAAAGTCTCTCTCTTTATCAGGAGAGCCCTGGCCGGACTACGGTCAGCAAGGTTGGGATACGAACGCTGAAGAAATTCAAAGTCCACCCACCACCCACTTTGTAGCCACTATCGACGTTTTAACCGACATGCTCGACTTCGACTCCGAAGACATCGACGGTATGGACGCCGATGCAGGAGACGATGAAGAACCAGCGCCTATTGGGCCCTAGAAAGCCACCTCGTCATATGACATATACATGGTGGACACCCCAAAAGAAGGAGATGGCGATGGAACAGCGGAGGATGACCCCTCCAAGAAACAGCCTAAGCGCCGGCGTCAGCGGCGCCGCTCAAACTCCCGCCAAAGCAAATACGGTGATTCTAGCACGGGGGATAATAATACTCCAGAGAGTGCCGAAGAAAACCTGCTCCAGCAAGATTCAACACAGGAGGATGGAGAAGCCAGCCCTCATGAGAGAGCGGCAGATAGAGAGGTCGAGGACGATAATTATATGCCTCCCTCCGAAGACGAGGCAAGCCTCGACGACGAATTCGTCGTGCCAGAGGATCCCGTCGAGCAAGAGCGTTTTCAACGCAGGCTTATGGCCACGGCAAGAAGCCTCAAGAAAAAACAGCAACAGCTTAGAGCTGATCAAGATTTTCTAGTCGACAGATGTACTGAAGTCCTTGCGGCCGAAGAGCATAAACTCGAACGCCCCTCCAAGAGCTACCCAAAGCGCAGGTTGCTACCCCAATTAGAGGAGGAAGCACTTAAACCTACATCACCAGCACTTGATACGACCGACCGGCCACCTCGTGGCCGCGGCAGAGAGGCCTCTCGGCCCTCCACTCAAGCCGCACCCCGTACCAAGGCACGGGAAAATGCGCCATACCTGCGAGATATGTTGGAGGACAAGGCAAGGCAAACAAGATCGATCTATGGATCGCGTGGGTGTCCCACGACTCGAGACGATAACCGTCACGCCGGACACAAATCCGGTAGGGCTGAACACAGTAGACAAAGCTCATTGGAGCTACCTCATGATATAGCCCAGTACAGAGGCGCCGCATACCCACTATGCTTCACAGACGAAGTAATGGATCATCAAATCCCCGAGGGTTTCAAACCCGTAAACATTGAATCATACGATGGCACAACAGATCCTGCGGTATGGATCGAGGACTATCTACTTCATATCCACATGGCCCGTGGCGATGATCTCCACGCCATCAAATACCTCCCACTCAAGCTTAAAGGACCAGCTCGGCATTGGCTTAACAGCTTGCCAGCAGGATCAATCAGTTATTGGGAGGACCTGGAAGCCGCATTCCTCGACAATTTCCAGGGCACTTATGTGCGACCACCAGACGTCGATGACCTAAGCCACATAATTCAGCAGCCAGAGGAATCGGCCAGGCAATTCTGGACACGGTTCCTAACAAAGAAAAATCAAATAGTCGACTATCCGGACGCAGAGGCCCAAGCAGCCTTCAAGCACAATATCCGTGACGAGTGGCTTGCCCGGCACCTTGGACAGGAAAAGCCGAAATCTATGGCAGCACTCACGGCACTCATGACCCGCTTTTGCACGGGAGAAGACAGCTGGCTTGCTCGTAGCAACAATATGACCAAGAACCCTGGTAATTCAGATACCAGAGACAGTAGTGGCAGGTCGCGTCGCAACAAGCAGAAGTGCCGCATTAACGGCGACAATGCTGAGGATATGGCAGTTAATGCCGGATTCAGAGGCTATAAATCCGGTCAGCGGAAAAGCCATTCAAAAAAAATCCTAGGGGCCCGTCCAGTTTGGACCGAATACTCGACCGCTTGTGCCAGATACATGGCACCCCCGAAAAGCCGGCCAATCACACCAACAGGGATTGTTGGGTGTTCAAGCAGGCAGACAAGTTAAATGCCAAAAATAAAGACAAGGGGCTGCATAGCGATGACGACGAAGAGCCCCGGCCGCCGAACAACAGTGGACAGAAGGGTTTTCCCCCACAAGTGCGGACGGTGAACATGATATACGCAACCCACATCCCCAAGAGGGAGCGGAAGCGCGCGTTAAGGGATGTATACGCGGTAGAGCCAGTTGCCCCAAAGTTCAACCCATGGTCCTCCTGCCCAATCACCTTTGATCGAAGGGACCATCCCACTAGCACCCGTCATGGCGGATTCGCCGCATTGGTTCTAGACCCAATTATTGACGGATTTCATCTCACTAGAGTCCTTATGGACGGCGGTAGCAGCCTGAACCTGCTTTACCAGGATACAGTGCAGAAAATGGGCATAGATCCCTCGAGGATTAAGCCCACCAAAACGACCTTTAAAGGCGTAATACCAGGTGTAGAGGCCAACTGTACAGGCTCAGTCACACTTGAAGTGATCTTCGGATCTCCGGATAATTTCCGAAGTGAGGAGTTAATCTTCGACATAGTCCTATTCCGTAGTGGCTATCACGCACTGCTCGGGCGAACCGCATTCACCAAGTTCAATGCGGTACCACACTACGCATACCTAAAGCTCAAGATGCCAGGCCCTCGAGGAGTAATTACGGTCAATGGAAACACCAAACGCTCCCTCCGAACGGAGGAGCACACGGCGGCCCTTGAAGCGGAAGTACAAAGCAGCCTCTCGAGGCAGTTCTCCAGTCCGGCCATTAAACGTCCGGACACCGTCAAGCGCACCCGGAGTAACCTACAACAAGACCGCCCGGCACGTTCCGAGTAGGCGTAGCAATGTGGCCCCAACCCCAGCCCTCGCAAAATGCAACACCAGTGCTTCGCGTATATAACTACGCTCTAGAAATACCATGGGTACAGGGGGAGGGGCACCATCATGGCACGCCCGAAACACGGCTTAAACCGCACCAGGGGCTGCAGATTTTTTTAATTTTCTCTTACTTTCAGGACTCCATTCTTCAGAAGGCCTGTTCGGCAGTTCAATTGCCGCACAAACGATGCAAGAACCAGGGAAGCAGACAAGCCATGCCGCATTACGGAACTCCCAGGTGGTCTCTATCACGAGCAGTATACCTGTTTCGCATACCATTCCGCAGCCTGCCCCTAGAACGGACATGTTAAATAGTCCAACCTTTTGCTTATCGCATTATTTGTATCATTCTGCTTTGATCGCAGCCCTTTTTAATAAACAATGCATAGCTTTTGTCTATTTTTGCATTACTCTTTTTTTACAAACATATGTTCCTTAATGACATGTTGCACCCGTACAATTTGGTACGGCCAAAATACGCTAGGGGCTTTAGTACCCCTCAATATGGTGTGAGAAGTCTGAGCACTTTAACAAGTGCGGCACCCCAAACTTATAGCATTATATGCATCAGCTCCGAATCATGTCTTGGGTCAATAGTTGGGTTTGCCCGGCTCCTATGTTTTGGTGCCTTACGTTCCGCTATGTCGGCTAAGGTAGCACTAGGAGAACTACTGCGATTGTGCCCCAGTTGAGTTGGGTCGAGCACCTCAGTAGAGAAAGCTAAAACTGACTGTCATGATGAAGCGAGAGCTGGTCGCTGTTCGAGAGGTTTTTCGAGTCCCTAAAGACTTATGCCGCTTAGAGCGAGGAGTCGACTCTATCCGGCCAAGGCGTGGATAGCGCCCCGAACTCGGTCTTTCGAATACCAGGGCTTTGCCGAAATTTAAAATTAGAGAATTCTATGGCTAAGTGAGAGTGTTCATGCATTATAGTCTGATTGCCTTGTTCGTTGTGCTGAGCGCCTCCCTCAAAGGACCCAAACATGGGGAAAAGAGCGCTCAGGTTTATCCCCGAACACCCCAGCACTAGCGAAACGGGGGCAGAAGCCGACGACTCGCCATCTCTCAGAATTGATAAACAGCCGCACAAAAGGTAATATTTTAAATTCCAACAGCATTGCTTAGCGCATATGAACAAGTTTTCAGCGCACAGGACAAAACGAGCGAGTTTTACTCAAAAATTACATCCCTGGAACAATCATCCGCCATAAGGCGGGCACCCTTCAGAACATCCTTATAATAATTCTCGGGCTTGCGATGCTCTTTCCCCGGCGGTGGCCCGTCCTTCACAAGCTTCTCAGCATCCAGCTTGCCCCAGTGCACCTTAGCACGAGCAAGGGCCCTACGGGCACCTTCAATGCAGACGGAGCGCTTGATGACTTCGAGCCTTCGACATGCCCCCACCAACCGCCACACCAGCCCGAAATAGCTCCTAGGCAGAGCCTCTCCAGGCCACGGCCGAACTATGAGGCCCTTCATGGCCTGTTCGGCCGCCTTGTGGAGCTCGACCAATTACTTCAGCTGGTCGCTCAGGGGCACGGGGTGTCCGGCCTCAGCATACTGAGACCAGAACACCTTCTCTGTCGAGCTGCCCTCCTCGGCTCGATAGAACACGGCAGCATTGGACACGCTATGGGGAAGATCTGCGAATGCTCCTGGAGAGCTCCGGATTCGGGTAAGTAACAAGTAACTCATGTTTATGTGTTTGCTTTGCATAAAGAATGCCTTACCCGCCGCTATCTTTTTCACCGCATCCAACTCCTGGAGGGTCTTCTCGGATTCGGCCTTGGCAGACTTGGCATTTTCAATAGCTACCGCGAGCTCGGACGCTCGCGTCTTTGAGTCAAGCTCCAAAGTCTCATGTTTTTTCATGAGAGCCTGGAGCTCTTGCCGCACCTTGCCAACCTGGGCCTCATACTTCTCCCGCTCGGTGCGCTCCATGGCCGCCCTCTTCTCGGCCTCGAACAGCGCTTGCTTAAGGGTCGCCACCTCAGACGTGGCCCCTACAATAGCCACGATAATCCTGTCGTTTTTTTGCAATTGCACCTTTTATATATATATACTTAAACAAGGTATTTCATACCTTCCCTATCCTCGAGCTGCTTCTTGGCACGCCCGGGCTCTTGCTCGGACTGCTCGAGGTTCTGCTTTAGCGTGTCCACTTCCGCAGTCAATGCGGCGGACGCCAGCAGAGAAGCCTGCATACGCATATTGACTCCTTTTTCTTAGACTCCTGTGAATTTTATTTGATCCTCTATTCGGCTTTTCTTCCCGAACGCCAAACAGAGCATCAGGGGCTACTGTCTATACGGTAATATTATTTACACATTCTTTACTTACCTCAAAGCCTGTAAAAAGGCTAGCACAAGCTTCAGTCAGTCCGCTCTTGGCGGACTGAACCTTCTGGACCACCACACTCATAATGGTGCAGTGCTCCTCGTCGATGGAGGCGCCTTTGAGCACCTCCAACAGATTGTCTAGCGCCTCCGGTTGGACGGGGGTCACCGTCACGGTGGGTTTGCTCCTCTTGGAAGGAGGTCGCCCGCCAGACTCTGGAACCTTTGAAGGTTCCGGAGCGGTGTCCGGCCTAGAGCCGGACTTGGAGCCCTGGGGGGTTTTATCCCCTTTACTCTTGGAGTCCGGGAGGTCGCCTTGCGGCGCCTCCAGGACCACCTCCTCCTGGCTTGGAACCTGTTGGGACAACACTTCAGCATCATCCGTAGGGCGGGGGAGGTAGCCGTCGGAAGCGAATTCACATCCGACGAGTCTAGTGAACCGCTCGACGACGCGTCGAGCCGGTCTTTGGGTGGGCTGCATAATCATATTCCACATAAGGGAAAGCTGTGCAATAAAGGAATACTATGAATTACTCTGGTACCCGGATACTTACGATTTCGCCAGGGGCTTGGCCCTGAGCGGCCACTCCTCTCCGTCGTCGTCGGCATTGGTGGAGTAGTCTGGAGGAAGGGTTTTCCCCTTCTTGGACCCTTCGGCCTCCCCAGTGAGGGCGGCCTTCCTTTTCTTCTCTCCCCCTGCTGGAGGGGGATCGGTCTCTTCTTCCTCCTCCTCTTCTTCACAGGAGGAATGCGCCTTGGAGCCGTCGGATGATGAACCCGACACCTCCTGGCGCGGGGCACTTTTTCGAGTCCCCGTGGCCTTCTTCGTGGCCTTCTTCTCCGGCACCACATAGGGTGCCGGAACCAGCAGCTTCGCCAAGTGGGCATCGGCTGGGTCTTCGGGCAAAGGAGCCGGGCAGTCGATTTGTCCGGACTTCGCCTGCCAATCCTATCAAAGGTAAGGGAGCTTAGATCCCGCATAGAGTTAAACTATGAAAAACTAATACCCTGTAAAAGGTACAAACAACTTACCGCGCTATCGTGATGCTGCGCGCTGAATCTGCGATCCTCGGTAGCAGATGCGGGAGCCTCGGCGCCCTTGAAAAGCACCTTCCAGGCATCTTCGTACCTCGTGTCGAAGAGCCTGCTCAGAGTTCGGTGCTACGCCGGGTTGAACTCCCATAGATTGAAGGCCCGTTGTTGACACGGGAGGATCCGGTGGATGAGCATAACCTGGACTACGTTGACAAGCTTGAGCTGCTTGTTCACCAGGGTTTGGATGCATGTTTGTAGTCCAGTCACCTCTCCTTTGCTGCCCCACGATAGGCCCGTCTCTTTCCAGGACATGAGCCGCGTTGGGGGTCCGGACCAGAACTCGGGGGCTGCGACCCACTCAGGGTCGCGCGGCTCGGTGATGTAAAACCACCCCAATTGCCACCCCTTCAGGGTCTTCACAAAGGAGCCCTCGAGCCATAAGACGTTGGGATTCTTGCCCACCATGGCGCCTCCGCACTCCGCCTGGTTGCCGCGCACCACCTTCGGCTTGACATTGAAAGTCTTGAGCCATAGGCCGAAATGGGGGCGGATGCGGAGGATAGCCTCGCACACGATGATAAACGCCGAGATGTTGAGGATGAAGTTCGGGGCTAGATCATGGAAATCCAGGCCGTAGTAGAACATGAGTCCCCGGACAAATGGGTGGATAGGAAAGCCCAGTCCGCGGAGGAAGTGGGAAAGGAACACTACCCTCTCATGGGGCCTTGGGGTGGGGAGGAGCTGCCCCTCTTCGGGAAGCCGGTACACGTTGTCGTTAGACAAGTATCCGGCCTTCCTCAGTTTTTTGATGTGTCCCTCCATGACAAAGGAGACCATCCACTTGCCTCCCGCTCCGGACATGGCTGGAGAAGGTTGAGGTGGGCAGTGCAGACTTGGGCGCTGGAGCTCGAGTGCGCGAATGGATAGGCAAAGGAGGAAGAAGGCGTAGGTGAAAAGGTGGATCCTTATCCCCTTATATGGGTGGACGCAACTATGTGTCCCCACCAGCCTGGTAAAACTCGCTTATCTCCAAGCGCCATAATCAATGGCGCAGTTGGGTTACCCACGCCCGTATTGATGAGAATCCCGGAATAAGGGGACACAACCTCTGCTTCGATGAGACGTGCCAAGGAAACCGCCTCGCATGACACGCTGAGGTGGGACAATAAAACAATTCGAATAAAGGCTTGGCCGTGGTGCGATGTCACACTACGGAATACGTCAGCAGATTAGATTTGTGTAAATATTATTCTATCTATGGCAATATGTGGAAACTTATTTTGCAGAGCCGGACACTATCTTTTGTTCAAAATCTTCTATGAAGTACTTGGAGGAGGAACCCGCCTTGCAATGCCGAAGACAATCTGCGCGCCGGACTCGTCGTCATTGAAGCTTGGTTCAGGGGCTACTGAGGGAGTCCTGGATTAGGGGGTGTCCGGATGGCTGGACTATACCTTCAGCCGGACTCCTGGACTATGAAGATACAAGATTGAAGACTTCGTCCCGTGTCCGGGAGGGACTTTCCTTGGCGTGGAAGGCAAGCTTGGTGATACGGATATGAGGATCTCCTACCATTGTAACCAACTTCGTGTAACCCTAACCCTCTCCGGTGTCTATATAAACCGGAGGGTTTTAGTCCGTAAGACAACATACAGAACAACAATCATACCATAGGCTAGCTTCTAGGGTTTAGACTCCCCGATCTCGTGGTAGATCTACTCTTGTACTACCCATATCATCAATATTAATCAAGCAGGATGTAGGGTTTTACCTCCATCAAGAGGGCTCGAACCTGGGTAAAACTTCGTGTCCCTTGCCTCCTGTTACCATCCAGCCTAGACGCACAGTTCGGGACCCCTACCCGAGATCCGCCGGTTTTGACACCGACACCTGGTGTTTTGTTCCACTCTTGCCGCCCTAGTTTCCGTCATACCGGTGTTATGTTCCTTGGTTTTGTGTTCCTTACATGGTTGGGTTATAATGGGAACCCCTTGACAGTTCACCTTGAATAAAACTCCTCCAGCAAGGCCCAACATTGGTTTTACCATTTGCCACCTGGCCTCTTTTTCCCTTGGGTTCCGCGGACTCAAGGGTCATCTTTATTTTAAACCCCGGGCCAGTGCTCCTCTGAGTGTTGGTCCAACCTGTCAGTTGCCGGTGGCCACCAGGGGCAACTCTGGGCTGGCCTACTGGAACCTTGGACAATCCGGTGTGCCCTGAGAATGAGATATGTGCAACTCCTATCGGGATTTATCGGCACATTCGGGTGGCTTTGCTGGTTTAGTTTTACCATTGTCGAGATGTCTTGTAACCGGGATTCCGAGTCTGATCGGGCCGTCCTGGGAGAAGGAATATCCTTCGTTGACTGTGAGAGCTTGTGATGGGCTAAGTTGGGACACCCCTGCAGGGATTTGAACTTTCGAAAGCCGTGCCCGCGGTTATGGGCAGATGGGAATTTGTTAATGTCCGATTGTAGAATACCTAAAATTTAACTTAATTAAAATGAATCAACAGCGTGTGTAGCCGTGATCGTCTCTTTTCGGCGGAGTCCGGGAAGAGAACACGGTCTCAAGTTATGCTTGAACGTAGGGTGTTCTAGGATCACTTCTTGATCATAGTTTCTCGACCGTGCCTTGCCTTCTCTTCTCGCTCTCTTTTGCATACGTTAGCCACCATATATGCTAGTGCTTGCTGCAGCTCCACCTCATACCTTTTACCCTACCTATAAGCTTAAATAGTCTTGATCGCGAGGGTGTGAGATTACTGAGTCCCCGTGACTCACAGATTCCTTCAAAACTAGATGTAGGGACCGATGATACCGTTCCAGGAGATACGACTGAGCTCAAGTGGGAGTTCGATGAGGACTGAAGACGATACTACGTTTCCTTTCCAGACGATCAGTAGTGGAGCCCAGTTGGGGCGATCGGGGACATTATGCATTTTGGGTTGTCTTTATTTTGGTTCCATAGTCGGTCCTTGATTGTATCTGGATGATTGTAATGTTATATTCATGCTATTGTGTGACGTGGCGATTGTAAGCAAACTATGTACCTCTTTTCTTATTCAGTACATGGGTTGTGTGAAGATTACCCCACTTGCGACATTGCTTAGAATGCGGTTATGCCTCTAAGTCGTGCTTCGACACGTGGGAGAAATAGCCGCATTGTGGGTGTTACAAGTTGGTATCAGAGCCTTCCCTGACATAGGAGCCCCCTGCTTGATTGAATCGCTAACGTTGTTGAGTCTAGAAAAATGTTTTGAGTCTTATAGGATTATATATATCAGAGAGTAGGATTCTTTTTACTCCTCAGTCCCTTCGTCGCTCTGCTGAGGCATCCTGACGTAGAGTTTTGACTCTTCTCTTCTCAAATTTCACTAAAAAAATTAGGATCACGCGGGTATCTTGGAATCGTTCCGATGGTTTTGTGACGAGAACATTGTTCTTGGTGCCTCCTGAAATTTAGGGGTTGTGGCAGTGTCCCGGGGAGTTGAGCTCCGAGGTGTTGTCGTCACAATTTTATCGTTGCAATTCTGGAATACCTGAGTTTCACCGACATCGAAAATCTCTTTTATGCAGTTGTTGGTGAGATAACCTCGATGCCACCCAGTACTGGGGCGGGAGTTCGGGAGTATTGCCATAACTCGTATAACGGATGCTTTTCGAAGGTTGAGGTAAATGATTTCCAAAGGTTTCTTGGTTATGTGTTGAAGGATGGATACAGCTGGATGTAGGATTTGCTAGCTTTGGGTGATATATTAAGCTTCCCATGTATCCCCAACACCTGATTGCATAACCGGGAAAATTTCGGGAGATTCATAGGTGGGAATTCATGTAGCTCTAGTATTTTCTTCCGCGGATATTTGGTTTGTGATTGGGTAATCCTTACCAAGTATTTGTTATGTTCGTACCTTGTTGTTTTATTCATCTACCTCTATCTAAGTGGCTTCTCAATTTATGGAAGTGTGACCATTTAATTTGTAATTCATTCGTTCATTTTGTTCGGATGTTAAGACTATATGTTGCAATTTTGATCCATTTGATTCAGCTTGAATATATGTCTATCAAGATGCTAACGGATGTCTCCCTCTTCAGGATGGCTCCTCCAACGCGTCAGAATCCTGAACCGCCGCCACCACCTCCACCTCCGGAGGCATGGCAAGCTGTGATGGCCACTACCAACACCAACACGCAGATGCTTATGCAACTCTTGCAAGAGCGCAACCAAGGAAATCAAGGCCACGGCAACTTTCAGAATCAGTTTGCTACACTCAACCACTTCCTCGCAAACCGGCCAAAGACCTTCAGTAACTGTGTCGAGGCAACAGACGTTGATGATTGGCTCGTGGATATCTGCAAGCATTTTGAGTGCAGCAACATCAGGCCTGAGGACTTTGTCAAGTTTGCTTCGTTCCAACTCAAAGACCAAGCTGCAGAATGGTATCAGCAATACAAAGATTCCAGAGGAGGTCGTGTGATTACCTGGGATGAATTCCGCCAAGATTTCAAAGCTCACCACATTCCTCAGAGTGTTGTTGAGTGCAAGCGTGAGGAGTTCCGCAATCTGAAGCAAGGCAGCTTGTCTGTTTACCAGTATAACATCATGTTCCAGAAGCTCGCTCGTTTCACTAAGAAAGATGTCTCTGACGAGAAGAGCATGATTTATCAGTTCAGAGGTGGCCTCAGAGAAGATCTCCAACTAGCCCTTGTGCTTTTTGAGCCGGAGAAGTACGATGAGTTCTACAACATGGCACTGAAACAAGAGACTGCTCAGCTCAAGTGCGATGCTTCCAAGAAGTGAGTCAGGGATGCAACTCCTTCTTCCTCAACTCAAGCGGCAACTAAGCAGCAAAAGTATTGGTTGCCTCCTCCTCTGTTTCGTCAGCCTTATCAGCAGAAGAGCAAAGGTGGCAATGGATCTTCCCACCCACCCAACCCAGGCTTTCAGAATAAGACTTCGTCTCATGCTCCAAGATCAAGTGCTCCGTATCACCGTCCACTTTCAGAGGTCACATGCAACAAGTGTCAGCAGAAGGGTCACTATGCCAACAAATGCTTCAATCAGAGGCATCTTCCTCCTCCCCCTCCTGTGAGATCTGCTAGCACCGTAGTGGTCAAGCATAATCCCAAGTTTGCAAAGGTCAACATGATGAACGCAACTCAAGCAGAGGACTCGTCAGATGTGATTATGGGTAACCTTCCTGTTAACGATATTCCTGCAAAAAGTTCTTTTTGACACTGGTGCATCGCATTGTTTCATCTCGAGACCATTTGCATCTAAGCATGAGTTGGCTTTCCAAGTTTTGCCTAGTCCGCTAGCAGTTGTCTCTCCGGGTAAACGCATGAACGCTAACTCCATGGTTCCGGATGTTACCATCACGATGGGTGACTATAAGTTTCTGTCTTCTCCTAATGTTCTTGGTGAGTCGGAATATTGATCTTATTCTCGAAATGGATTGGATTTCTAAGCACAAGGCTCAGCTTGATTGTGCTGCCAGGCAGATTCAATTAACACATTCATCTGAGGATGTAATCGTCTTTGCCGCGCGTGATGATGCCATTCGACTATTTTCTCTCAATGAGAAGGGCAAATTGGACGCCATCTCTCAGATTCTAGTCATATGCGAATATCAAGACATCTTTCCAGAAGAGCTTCTAGGAATGCCTCCTCACCGGCCAGTTGAATTTGTCATCGATCTTGAGCCTGGCACGGAACCTGTTTGCAAACGTCCTTACAAGCTTGGACCTGAAGAGTTGAAGGAGCTGAAGAAGCAACTCGATATTCAAGAGCGTATGGGTCTCATTCGACCAAGTTCTTCTCCATGGGGTTGTGGTGTTCTTTTTGTCAAGAAGAAGGATGGAACGGACCGACTTTGTGTCGACTACCGTCCATTGAACAAGAAGACCATAAAGAACAAGTACCCACTTCCCAACATCAATGAGCTTTTCGAACAACTCAAAGGTGCTCAAGTATTCTCCAAGCTTGATCTCCGTATGGGCTATCATCAGATTTGCATTCGTGAAGAACATATCCCCAAGACAGCTTTCAGAACAAGCTATGGTTCATATGAATACACTGTCATGTCTTTCGTCCTTGTCAATGCTCCGCCAACATTCTCTCGCATGATGAACTTCATATTCAACGCCTACACAAATGACGTCGTCTTGGTCTACCTCGATGACATTTTGGTCTTTTCCAAGAACAAGGAGGATCATGCCAAGCACTTGAGATTGGTGCTGGATAAACTCGGAGAACATTAGTTCTATGCGAAGTTTCCAAAGTGCGAGTTTTGGCTCGATGAGGTTCTCTACCTGGGACATATCATCTTCGCCAAGGGCATAGCTGTTAATCCTGAGAAGGTGTCTGCAATTGTGAATTGGGAACCGCCTCAGAATGTGAAGCAACTCCGCAGCTTCTTTGGTCTCGCAAGCTATTGTTGAAGGTTCGTTGAGAACTTCTCTAAGATCGCGGAGCCTCTTTCCAACCTTCTCCAGAAGCATGTGAAGTACATCCGGTCGCTTGAATGTGACATCGCTTTCAACACCCTCAAAGAGAAGTTAGTCACTGCTCCAGTTCTGACTCCTCATGATGAATCCAAACCGTTTGAGGTTTTCTGTGATGCTTCCCTTCAAGGTCTCGGTGCAGTGTTGATGCAAGAGAAGAAAGTTGTGGACTATACCTCTCACCAGTTGAAGCCCAACGAAAAGAACTACCCCACTCATGACCTCGAGTTGGCGGAAGTTGTCCGTGCTCTTTTAACATGGAGACATCTCTTGTTGGGAAGAAAAGTGGACATCTTCACTGATCATAAGAGTCTCAAGTACATCTTCACTCAGACAAACCTCAACCTCAAGCAGACTCGTTGGGTCGAAATGATTCAAGAGTATAATCCAAGTATTGAATATACTCCAGGAAAAGCCAATGTAATTGCTGACGCATTGAGCACGAAGGCTTACTGCAACAGTTTGATTCTCAAGCCCTATCAACCAAAGCTTTGTGAAGCTTTCCACAAACTTAATCTCCAAGTTGTTCCTCAAGGATTCCTTGCCAACCTCCAAGTCTCTCCTACTTTGGAAGATCAGATTCGTGAGGCTCAACTTCTTGATGCTATGGTGAAGAAGGTGAAGACTGGGATTGCCAAGAGTAAACCCAATTACAAGTGCTATCGCCTTGATGACAAGGATACTCTATTCTTCGAGGATTGCATTGTGGTTCCTAAAGGTGACCTTCGTAAAGTCATTATGAATGAGGCTCACAATTCACTCCTCTCTATTCACCCTGGAAGTACAAAGATGTACCAGGACCTCAAGCAGTCGCATTGGTGGACTCGAATGAAGCGCGAGATTGCTCAGTTCGTGAATGAATGTGATGTCTGCAGAAGACTGAAAGCAGAACACCAACGAAGAACTGGTCTCCTCCAACCTCTTGCCATTTCAGAATGGAAGTTTGACCATATTGAGATGGACTTCGTGACTGGATTTCCCAAGTCCAAGTGTGGCAATGATGCTATCTTCGTTGTCATCGACAATCTCACTAAAGTGGCTCATTTTCTGCCTATCAAAGAATCTATCACATCAGCTCAGTTGGCAGAGCTATATACCACCAGGATTGTCTCGCTGCACGGCATTCCGCAATTGATTTCTTCAGATCGTTGAAGCATCTTTACCTCTAAGTTATGGGATTCCTTTCAGAAGGCCATGGGCACCAACATTCGCTTCAGCACAGCTTTTCATCCTCAAATAAGTGGCCAAGTCGAGCGAGTCAATCAAATTCTTGAAGATATGCTCAGGGCATGTGTCATTTCTTTCGGCCGGTATGAAGTGGGAAGATTGTCTTCCATATGTGGAGTTCTCCTACAACTACAACTTCCAAGCGAGTTCGGGCAAGGCCCCATTCGAGATTCTCTATGGCAGGAAGTGACGTACTCCTCTTAACTGGTCAGAGACTGGTGAATGCCAACTTCTTGGCAATGACTTGATCACAGAGGCTGAAGAAATGTGCAAAGTCATTCATGAAAATCTCAAAGTCGCGCAATCGCGCCAGAAGAGTTACTATGATAGTAAGCATCATGACTTGGCTTTCGAGATCGGAGACCACGTCTACCTCCGCGTCTCTCCAATGAAAGGTACTCGTCGCTTCAGTATCCAAGGGAAGCTTGCCCCTAGATACGTGGGTCCTTTCAAGATCATCGGCAAAAGAGGCGATCTCGCTTATCAACTTGGGCTTCCATCCAACTTTGCAAATGTGCACGACGTGTTTCACGTGTCTCAGCTGCGCAAGTGTTTCAAGACTCCTGACCGGACCATCAACTTTGAAGAGATTAATCTCCAAGAAGACATGTCTTATCATGAGCATCCCGTTGCTATTCTTGAAGAAACTGAGTGCAAGAATCGCAACAAGTCTATCAAATTCCTGAAAGTGAAGTGGTCACATCATTCCGACCGTGAAGCCACCTGGGAACGCGAGGACCACCTCCGTTCTGAATATCCGGAGTTTTTCCAGTCCTAGATCTCGGGACGAGATCCTTTCATAGTGGTGGACTGTTGTAACGCCCCATATGTAACCTGCCATATCTGTTGTAACGCCCCATATGATATTTCCTCGTTGTTGGGTTTTTGTCTTCGTGTTGCTTTTGTCTTTGTCATGCATCTCATATCATGTCATCATGCGCATCGCATTTGCATACATGTTCGTTTCATGCATCTGAGCATTTTCCCCGTTGTCCATTTTGCATTCCGGTGCTCCTATGTCCTCCGGTGTCCCCTTTTACCTCTTTTCGTGTGCGGGTGTTCAATGTTTTCGGGTTGGACCGAGACTTTCCAAGCGGCCTTGGTTTACTACCGGTAGAACGCCTGTCAAGTTTCGTGCCATTTGGACTTTGTTTGATACTCCAACGGTTAACCGAGGAACCGTGAAGGCTTGGTGTGTGTTGCGGCCCAACACCTCTCCAAAGTGGCCCAAAGCCCAGCTAAACCCCCTCCATCATCTCGGTCGTTCCATCACGACCGCGTGGCCGAAAACCGTGCTCAATTTGGAGCCTCCTAGCTCCTCCTATGTATAAATAGGCATCTCCACCGAAATTTCGGATCAAACCCTAGATCCCTCTCCCCTCCGCGCAGTCGGACGTGTCCGCCCGCCGCCGAACGAAATCGCCGCCGCGCCCGGACCAATCAGAGAGCGCCACGCGTCCCAGCCGGCCTCCCCACCACCGCGGCCCGCGGAGCCCGCGTGATGCCCGCCCGGGCCCGGTTCCCGCGCCGCTGCCAAGCCGCACGCCGCCCGGCTCCCCGCCGCCCGCTTGCCGTGCGGAGCCGCTTCCCGCCTCCCGCCGGCGAGATCCGCCGGACCCACCGATCCGCCCGCGCCGCCCGGCTCTCCTCCCGCCGGCGACCCGCGCGACCGCTGCTGTCGTCCGAGCGTCGCGTCCGCGCCCGTCTTCCTCCCGCCGGCCGCCTTAGCTACCTTGCCGGAGAGGTCCGGCGCCGTCCGCAGGTGCAGTTCCGGCCGCCGTCGGGTCCTGTTCCGGTCATCCTATGGAAGTGCGCAGCCCCGATCCAGATATGGACGAAACCCTAGCCGGTTGACTTTTTCCCTAAGTCCCACTATATTTTTGCATTCTTCATCGCATCATAACTCATCATCCGTGGCTCCGTTTTGGGCGTGTAGCATATGAAATTGTTCGTCTCGATGAGTACTTCATTTCATTCCATTGCACCATGTTCATTTGAGCTCATCTTGATGCCCTAAATGTTGTTGCAAGAGTGCTATGTAATGTTAGTTTCAGTTTCTTAGCAGAGATTGGACATTTGTCATTTTTTCCATGTTTAATGTGTGCCTCCTATGAACTTGAGCCCTACATGTGTTTTGAAGTATGCCATGCCATATTTACAGGGGTGTATGCCATGTATTTTTGTGATCTCTGTGGTGACTAGCACAAGCATGCAAAGTAGCTCTTGTGATGTTGCTAATTTCAGGGACTTAGATATCTTCTGTCTTTTCCCTGATAATATTTTTATGCCATGTATTCTTGTTGCTACAGAGTGATCCATGCCTCTTTTGAGCATGTTCAGTGAGGATCGTTTTGAGATATTGTTGTGCTCTATCCATCCATGTCTTTGTTTGCATTTATGGAGCACCCTAGCATGACTCAATCTTGCTCTACTTTTGCTATAAAATGTTCCTGGCAGATTGTTTACATGTTAATCAATTTTGCCGAGGTTGTTGTAGTTGATCTGTGCATGCTATGAGAGTGTTCTTGCCATGTTTAGCTTCTACGCCATGTCTACTTGCTGGGTGTATGCTTAGTTTTTCATGCAATGCCCTGTGGTGAGTGCATCGAGCTCGCAAACATGCCTACATGAATCTGTTTTTGCCATGTTCCAGTTTTCTACTAAGTCTGAATCTGTTAACGAAACTTGCTATGTTCACATGGTTGTCATTGTATTTTCTCATTCCTTTTGGCTTATGGTCAGTAAGGGACTTTTGTACTATGATTTGAGTAGCTTCATGCCATGCCTTGCTTTGCCATGATATGTTCCTGTAGCATGTTGATATCTTGCTCTAAACATTGCTTCCTGATGTTAAATTCCTGACATGTTAATTTCACGAAGTCTGTAACCTGATATCTTTTGCACTTTTGCCATGCTTGTTTGAACCTGCTATTGTGTGAATTAGCCGTAACTCAGTGTTCATCTTTTGTCAAGCATCTTTAGTGGATCACTGCCATGTGCTTTTTTGTTATGTTAGAGTGCAGTAGCTTGTTGTTCTTGATGCATTTAGATGGCCTCGTGCTGTTAATCGCAGACCGGTGCCATATTTGTTTTGCTTGCCATTTGCAAACCGTGCATTCGTTTCCGGTGATCTTTATATCGATTTCGACCGAAATCAACTCATCTTTCCAGCGGCACTCTTGGTTTTCCAAGTTGAGGCCTGGTTCAATCTTTCCTTTCTGAAGCATGCATATGCATCACATATCACATCCCGCATATCATGCCATGTTTTGCATCGTGTTGCTTGTGCATTGCACCGTGGTTGATTGTGTCTCCCTTTTCTTGTGTCCTTACTTTGGGTAGAGCTGGGAGACCAGGGGCAACTCTGGGCTGGCCTACCGGAACCTTGGACAATCCGGTGTGCCCTGAGAACGAGATATGTGCAGCTCCTATCGGGATTTGTCGGCACATGCGGGTGGCTTTGCTGGTTTAGTTTTACCATTGTCGAGATGTCTTATAACCGGGATTCCAAGTATGATCGGGCCGTCCTGGGAGAAGGAATATCCTTCGTTGACCGTGAGAGCTTGTGATGGGCTAAGTTGGGACAGCCTGCAGGTGTCGGCGTTCTGGGAACGGGGGTCCCCAGACTTGCCTGCCTGCGGCCTGCGGCGTGGCTCAAAGGGGGGCCCAGCATGGCCCATCTACACCAACACAAACTCAAGACCCTCACGAGGGGCCAAGCCTCGCGGGGCAGACGACACGGAGCTTCCTCAGGCACGGCCTCGTCAGGCTGGCTCACAAGGAGGCGGAGAGATCAAGGCGGGGTACCTCGCGAGGTGCCCGTGACGCAAGCCATGACGACTCAGGGCGCCAGGCGGGTGCCAGCCCGCGCAACGTCCTCCTTTCCTCTTTGGTGCAAAGGGGGCAAGCGCAGCCGCGGGGTACCGAGGCATCAGGCAAAGGTTGCCGTTTCGGTGCAACGAGACCAAGACCAGGAGGACTACGAGACGGAGGTCACCGTGGAGCCCAAGACGGCGTCATCACCAGAGCTTTGCGCAGGCGAAGACTACTTTTGTCAGGATAGTTGATACTTGTTGTCCCCCTTCAAATTAGCCCGCCATTGTTGGCTCCCTTCCTGCTCAATATTTGGGGAGAAGACCAGGGCCACTATAAATAGGACCGGCCACCCACGTAGCGAGGGGTTCGGCTCAGTCTCCTCCAAGAGCTCGACAAGTAGAGAGGTGGTAGAGAGAGAGAGAGAGAGAAAGGTGGCTGAACTTCTCCCAGTAGTTCATCACCCCAGCCAACAACAGACCCTCGCGAGGCTGTTCTTCCTTGTACTGTCCATTATCATCAGCCCAAGAGGCAATCCACCACACCACACATTGGAGTAGGGTATTACACCACAACGGTGGCCCGAACCAGTATAAACCCTGTGTCCCTTGTGTTGTTCTTTTCGTAGCTTTGATCCTAGCGTGGCGGAGGGGCGCAGGGAGGTAGGAGGCGAAATCTCCACGCGCACCCCAGTGTTCGAACCTCAAGGGTCTGCCGGAACCCGAAATCTGACATTTGGCGCGCCAGGTAGGGGTGCGCCGGAGTTTGTCTTCCACCGCTCCGTTCTCCTCGGACCATCGCGCCCATATCTGACGCACGTCGGGCCCGCGCGGAGCGCCGGGCCGCCCTTGCTTCCCACGTCGCCCAGACGGCCCCTGTCGGCGGGCGCCCTCGCCGTTCCCCATCACCTGCCGTCCACGCCGCCACCGGCCCGGCGGGGGACGAGCGGTAAGCATCGTCGCGGCATCTGTCCGTGCGGCAAGACGGCCGCGCCGCAACTCGCTCGCTCACCCCAGCTGGTTCTTTGTCCCGCGCGCTCCGCGCGCCCACGGAGCCCCGCGACCTCTTCCCCGCCTATCGCGCTGCACCAGCACCCCCAGTCGTCGCGACCCTCTTGGGCGGCTCGTAGGCGCCGCCTACAAGTTACCACGCCAAGTCGTTCATCCGCCGGGTCAGCGCCGCCTCCACACGGCAGGGGGCTCCCCTGGATCGGGCGGCGCCCGAGACCGGCCTGAGCTTCAGCCCGGAGGACCACCCCTCCAACTCGGCCGGCTCGGGCGCGCTCCCCATGCTATGCACCCCCACCATCTGCCAGTCGGCCATCACCAGAACTCTTATCGATGGTGGGGCGGGCCTCAGCGTGCTCTCAGTCGAGGCCTTCAACCTCCTCTGCATATCCCTGGAACGGTTGCAGCCCAGCCGGCCCTTCTCAGGCGTTGGGGGCAGGTCGTCCAGCTCCTTGGGGCAGATCCGGCTCCCGGTGACCTTCAGCACCTACGACAACTTCCGCACGGAGCTGGTCGACTTCGACATCGCCCCCATCGGCCTCCCCTACAACGCCATCCTCGGCTACCCAGCGCTGGCCCAGTTCATGGCCGCGACGCACCCGGCGTACAACCTCATGAAGATGCCCGGGAACAGCGGTGACCTCACCGTGCACGGGGATATTGGTGACGCTCTGCGGGTGCTCAAGCTCGTCTTCAAGACAACAACGTCAGCACGGCCTGCCGACTCGGGTGCCCCCGAGCCCAAGGGGGCTGCGCCCGCCAAGAAGAAGCAGTTGTTCACCCAGGACAAGGCAGAAACCAAGCAGGTGCCCGTCGATGAGGACGGGTCCACCAACACCACTTTCACCATAGGCGCCCACCTCAAACCCGAGCAGGAGGAGGCCCTGGTCGCGTTCCTGCGCGCAAACAAGAAGGTATTCGCTTGGGAGCCGGACCAGTTGGTAGGGATCCCCTGGAGCATAATCGAGCATCACCTCAACGTGTGCCCCAACGTGCGCCATGTGAAGCAGAAGGCCAGGCGGCAGTCCACAGAAAAGCAGGCCTTCATCGTCCAAGAGACCCGCAAATTAGAGGCCGCTGGGGTCATTCGCGAGGTCCGATACCCAGATTGGTTGGCCAACCCTGTCGTTGTGCCGAAGAAGGGAGGGAAGGAATGCATGTGTGTCGACTTCACCAACCTCAACAAAGCGTGCCCGCAAGATCCGTTCCCGCTCCCCCGCATCGACCAGATCGTTGATTCCACCGTGGAATGCGACCTGTTGTGCTTCTTGGATGCCTTCTCCGGGTATCACCAGATCAAGATGGCGGTGGAAGACGTCGAGAAGACGGCCTTCCTAACCCCGTGCGGGGTGTACTGCTACACCTGCATGCCATTCGGGCTGCGTAACGCAGGGGCGACCTTTCAGCGGCTGATGCATATCACCTTGGGCCCGCAGCTCGGGAAGAATGTTGAAGCTTACGTCGGTGACATCATGGTAAAATCTCGGGAGGCCAGGACCTTGATACAAGACCTGGAGGAAACCTTCGCGAGCCTCAACGCAGTGAACCTACGGCTCAACCCAGAGAAGTGTGTGTTCGGAGTCCCCTCGGGCAAGCTCTTGGGTTTCCTTGTGTCCCACCGAGGCATCGAGGCTAACCCGGAGAAGGTCAAGGCGGTGGAAGACATGAGCCCGCCAAAGACCCTCAGAGAAATGCAGAAGCTCACGGGGCGCGTGACCGCGCTAGGGCGCTTCATCTCCAAGCTGGGGGAACGAGCCCCGCCCTTCTTCCAGCTAATGAAGAAAAAGGGGCCCTTCGAGTGGACTGAAGAGGCCGACAAGGCGTTCCAAGATCTCAAGAGATACCTGACCAGCCCACCGGTCATGGTGGCCCTGCGCCCTCAGGAGCCCCTGTTGCTCTACCTCGCCGGCACTCCCTACTCCGCCAGCGCTGCCTTGGTAGCAGTCAGAGAGGAGCACCGGATCAAAACCGCGGCAGCAGCCCGGGATAAGGCAGAACAAGGACAAGGAAGGCCCACAGAAACCGCCATCACGGACGAGGAGGATCAGCCGCCACAGAGGGGCGCACCAGAGGCGGAAGAGGCCCCTCTTCCAGACGACCAGTCTCAGGAGGCCCCATTGCCCCAAGAGGCGCCACGGTCTCCGAAGGGAGCCACCTGCACTGATGCACTCCACCTTGTTGAGCACCCGGTGTACTTCGTCAGCACAGTGCTGCGGGATGCAAGAGCACGGTACCCCATGCCTCAAAAACTCCTCCTCGCGTTAGTGGTGGCTTCGCGCAAACTGCAGCACTATTTTCAGGGTCACCCCATCAAGGTCGTCTCGTCATACCCCCTGGAGAGGGTGCTCAGGAGCCCCAATTCAGCTGGGAGGGTTGCTGAGTGGAACATAGAGCTGCAAGCGTTTTAGCTCGAATTCAGCACGACCAGAGTCATCAAGGGAGCAGCGTTGGCAGATTTTGTGGCAGAATGGACGGAGGCGCCAGGCCTCAAGGCTGGCGAGGATCGGTCCCTGTCCCCGGGAAGCGAGGCGCCAGAAGGCCGGGTTATGTACTTCGATGGGGCATTCTCCAGACACGGCGCAGGGGCTGAGGCGGTGCTTATATCGCCCACCCAGGACAAGCTCTATTACGCCGTGCAGCTTTGTTTCCAGCAAGGCGAGAAGGTCTCCAACAACATAGCGGAATATGAAGGCTTAATAGCGGGCATGAAGGCCGCAGCTGCCCTGTGGGTGAAACGCCTCACCATCAAGGGCGATTCGCAGCTCCTTGCCAATTTCTCCAACAAGGTGTACGAGCCGAAGGATGAGCACATGGAGGCCTACCTTGCAGAGGTCCGCAGGAGGGAGAAGCAGTTCTGGGGGTTGGAGTTGCAGCATGTGCCCCGTGGCACGAATCAGGAAGCCGATGACATCACCAAACGCGCGTCCAGGCGGTTACCTCAGGAGCCTGGCGTTTTCAAGGAGCGGCTCTTCAAGCCTTCAGCCTTACCGTCATTATCAAACACGGCTCAGCCCAGGGAGGAGCTCCCTCAGCCACCTGCCTCAGGAGCTCCGGCTTGTGGCCCGGCCTCGGGAGCACGCCTGCTCCTGACGATGGAACCTCAGGAGAGATGTTGGATCACGGAGCTCCGGAGCTACCTAACGCAAGGGACCCTGCCGGAGAAGGAGGAGGAAGCAGAGCGAGTGGCGCGCCAGGCCACGGCATACTACATCAAAGATGGGGAGCTCTACCGAAAGCGACCAAACGATGTATCCCTGCGCTGCATCTCCAGGGAGCAAGGGAAGGAACTACTGGAAGATATACACGGCGGAGACTGCGGACATCATTCGTCATCACGGACCCTCGTTGGCAAGGCGTTCCACAGTGGGTTTTATAGGCCCACCACACTCAATGATGTCGTTGAACTAGTGAAGGCTTGTGAGGCCTGCCAGTTCCACGCCAAGAAGATCCATCAGCCGGCAGGGGGCTTGCAGACTATCCCCCTTTCGTGGCCATTTGCAGTCTGGGGGCTCGACATCTTGGGTCCGTTTCCTCGGGCGCCAGGGGGCTACCGCTACCTTTACGTTGCCGTGGACAAATTCACCAAGTGGGCTGAAGTGGAGGCTGTCCGCACCATTCCTGCGGGTTCTGCAGTCAAGTTCATCAAGGGCATCGTGAGCCAGTTCGGGTGCTGAATCGCATCATCACGGACAACGGTTCGCAGTTCACCAGTAACCTCTTCAAAACATACTGTGCTAACCTTGGAACGCAGATATGCTACACTTCAGTGGTGCACCCCCGGAGCAACGGCCAGGCCGAGCGAGCCAACGCAAAGGTCCTGAGGGGCCTCAAAACCAGGACGTTCAAGAAAAGCTGGAGGCTTGCGGCAGAGGTTGGTACGACAAACTGCAGTCCGTGTTATGGTCCATCCGCACCACCGCGACCAAGCGGACTGGAGAGACCCCGTTCTTCCTGGTCTACGGAGCAGAAGCAGTCCTCCCTCACGAGGTCAGACGTCGCTCCGCGCGGGTCCTAGCGTTCGACGAGGCGCAGCAGGGCGCCATGCGGGGGACAGACCTCGTGCTGGGGGAGGAGCGTTGCCGGGAAGCCGCGCTGTGAGCGGTGAGGTACCAACAAGCACTGCGGCGATATCACTGCCGTAACATCCGCCCCAGGACTCTTGAGGTAGGAGACCTAGTGCTCAGGCGGGTTCTCTCCAGGGAGGGATTGCACAAGCTCTCTCCCATGTGGGAGGGCCCGTTCAAGGTTGTTCATGTTTCCAGGCCCGGCTCTGCGCGCTTGGAGACTCAAGAGGGAGTGCCGGTCCATAATGCATGGAACATCTAGCACCTTCGGAGGTTCTACCCCTGAAAAGGCCCGGAGCCTGTGAAGCAAGGCGAGTGCCTGTGAAGCTATTGCGTTTCGGAAAAGGCCCGGAGCCTGTGAAGCAAGGCGAGTGCCTGTGAAGCTATCGCGTTTCGGAAAAGGCCCGGAGCCTGTGAAGCAAGGCGAGTGCCTGTGAAGCTATCGCGTTTCGGAAAAGGCCCGGAGCCTGTGAAGCAAGGTGAGTGCCTGTGAAGCTATCGCGTTTTGGAAAAGGCCCGGAGCCTGTGAACAAGGCCAACGCCTGTGAAGCTCGCCGCCTGTGACACTCTCACGTAATAATGAGTTGGGGCTGTACACGCCCCGGAGTCTCAGGAACGCCGGCCTCAGGCCCTGCGGCTCCCTCCCACACCCAGTGGCAGCACTTAGCTCCGCGCTGGTGAGAAGACGTCGAAGACTAGACTAGGTGCCGGACGCAGCTTTTCATTTGCTTTCCGCAGTTGGCTTGTTCCTCTTCTTTTGGAGTTTTGTTGAAGTTGTTGCCGTCTTTGGCTTGCGGTTCTTCGGCTTTTCGCTCTCCTGCCTCAGTTTCTCTTGTGCAAGGCCTCGCGAGGGGGAGAGCCGGGCGCCCACGCGAGTGTTCCTATCCTAGTCACTCAAAGAGTTCGCGACCTGGGCCCCTTACAGGAGCACCCCTCCAGTCCGTGCCCCACGGGCACCACGACACAAACAAAGGGCCTGGGTCGGTCGCCCCCCATGGACGGGGCCGGGAACTATCCATGCTCGAGCACATAGCCGGAAGGTACGGAAACGAAAGAAAAATGATGATTAACAAGCAATAACCCAAACACGCCCCCGCGGGGCTCCGCACTATTGTCTTTGTTACGCAGGAAAAAGGGAAGAGGAAGAACAAATCCGGCGTGGCTCGCCTCACACCGGCCCGCCGGGAAGGCCCGAGCTGCCTCCGGAGCTCAGGCGGACTCCCTCTCGTGCTTCACCAGGGCGCGGCGGTGGGCGGATACGTTACCACCCCCCAAGAAGATACGACGGCGTGGAGGCTGATCGCGGCCGCCGCTAGAGGAGTCGCCGCCTGAAGAAGAACCGGAGAAGCTTGGGGAACCCCGAACACCGCCAACCGTGCGAGCGCTGCTCTGTCCACCATCACCGGAGCTGGGTTCCCAGCCGCGGTCATCACCCTCGGGGCAACACCCTGTGTGGCGACCATCTTCCCCAAACACCCTCATGTAGAGGGTGGCGTCTCCGTCGAACTTGAAGTGTAGGGTGCACCGACGGCTCAGGCCACGCACGCGGGCAAACGTCTGCCAACCGCGGGCCAGGGACAGGCTCCCGGCCGCGGAGGCCTCCAGAGAGACCCATGAGGCCCGGCTGCAGCAGCCGTCGTCCTGGAGCCAGAGGCCGCCCGGGGCGCCGGCCGGGAGCTCGCCGAGGAGGAAACGAGGAAGCGGAAGCCGGGTGCTAGCCGCCTCCGCCGACCACACGATGAACTCCGGCAGCACTTCAGCAACACGAACGCGCGGCCTAGGGGACGCGCAGCCGGAGCGCGCCCCCCGGCTGCAGCAATCCGCCCGTCGCCGTGCTGAAGATCGCCTCCACGGCCGCGGGGAGCCACCGCGGTGGCCATAGGATGCTTGCGAGGGCGCCCTCGGCCGCACTTGGGTGGGGGAGAGGCGGGCTCAACCCGGCAAGCCTTCCCCTTCTCGGCGGCTGAGAACCTCCTCGACGGGGCCATGAAGAAAAAGGAGAAGCAAGGGGGGATGAACTGGAAGGGCGAGCGCCGGTCCATACTTATGGCTGGCGATGGCCAACCAACGGCCCCCACGATCACAGGTAATTATGACCCGCTTTGCATGCAAGGACCTGTCCAATCCGTGCAGTTGCCGAGGCGCCGTGGGGAAGTGGAGACGCCCACGTCCAATCAACCGCCACGCGGCGCCCAAGGCCACAGGCTGTCAGGGCCCGCGGCGCTTTGCTCTCGCCCTTCCGCCTCCCTGCACGGCCAAGTCCAGGCGCGCCTTGGGCCCGGGGGCTACTGTCGGCGTTCTGGGAACGGGGGTCCCCAGACTTGCCTGCCTGCGGCCTGCGGCGTGGCTCAAAGGGGGCCCCAGCACGACCCATCTTCACCAACACAAACTCAAGACCCTCGCGAGGGGCCAAGCCTCGCGGGGCGGACGACACGGAGCTTCCTCAGGCACAGCCTCGTCAGGCTGGCTCACAAGGAGGCGGAGAGATCAAGGCGGGGTACCTCGCGAGGTGCCCGTGACGCAAGCCATGACGACTCAGGGCGCCAGGCGGGTGCCAGCCTGCGCAGCGTCCTCCTTTCCTCTTTGGTGCAAAGGGGGCAAGCGCAGCCGCGGAGTACCGAGGCATCAGGCAAAGGTTGCCGTTTCGGTGCAATGAGACCAAGACCAGGAGGACTACGAGACGGAGGTCACCATGGAGCCCAAGACGGCGTCATCACCAGAGCTTTGCGCAGGCGAAGACTACTTTTGTCAGGATAGTTGATACTTGTTGTCCCCCTTCAAATTAGCCCGCCACTGTTGGCTCCTTTCCCGCTCAATATTTGGGGAGAGGACCAGGGCCACTATAAATAGGACCGGCCACCCACGTAGCGAGGGGTTCGACTCAGTCTCCTCCAAGAGCTCGACAAGTAGAGAGGTGGTAAAGAGAGAGAGAGAGAGATAGAGAAAGGTGGCTGAACTTCTCCCAGTAGTTCATCGCCCCAGCCAAGAACAGACCCTCGCGAGGCTGTTCTTCCTTGTACTGTCCATTATCATCAGCCCAAGAGGCAATCCACCACACCACACACCAGAGTAGGGTATTACACCACAACGGTGACCCGAACCAGTATAAACCCTGTGTCCCTTGTGTTGTTCTTTTCGTAGCTTTGATCCTAGCGTGGCGGAGGGGCGCAGGGAGGTAGGAGGCGAAATCTCTGCGTGCACCCCAGTGTTCGAACCTCAAGGGTCTGCCGGAACCCGAAATCCGACAGCAGGGATTTGAACTTTCGAAAGCCGTGCCCGCGGTTATGGGCAGATGGGAATTTGTTAATGTCCGGTTGTAGAATACCTGAAATTTAACTTAATTAAAATGAATCAACAGCGTGTGTAGCCATGATGGTCTCTTTTCGGTGGAGTCCGGGAAGAGAACACGGTCTCGAGTTATGCTTGAACGTAGGGTGTTCTAGGATCACTTCTTGATCATAGTTTCTCGACCGTGCCTTGCCTTCTCTTCTCGCTCTCTTTTGCGTATGTTAGCCACCATATATGCTAGTGCTTGCTGCAGCTCCACCTCATACCTTTTACCCTACCTATAAGCTTAAATAGTCTTGATCGTGAGGGTGTGAGATTGCTGAGTCCCCGTGACTCACAGGTTCCTTCAAAACCAGATGTAGGGACCGATGATACCCTTCTAGGAGATACGACTGAGCTCAAGTGGGAGTTCGATGAGGACTCAGGATGATACTACATTTCCTTTCCAGACGATCAGTAGTGGAGCCGAGTTGGGGCGATCAGGGACATTATGCATTTGGGGTTGTCTTTATTTTGGTTCCGTAGTCGGACCTTGATTGTATCTGGATGATTGTAATGTTATATTCATGCTATTGTGTGACGTGGCGATTGTAAGCCAACTATGTACCTCTTTTCTTATTCAGTACATGGGTTGTGTGAAGATTACCACACTTGCGACATTGCTTACAATGCGGTTACGCCTCTAAGTCGTGCTTCGACACGTGGGAGATATAGCCGCATCATGGGCGTTACACCCACTCCCATCCCATCCGCCCACCCATTCGTACACCAAGGCCGCAAAAACCCACGAAGCCCCACACCCTCCTCCGTCCGCCACCCAGCCGGAGCCTCTTCCCCGACGATGATGTCCACAGTAACACCTCGACGTCCCTCATCCACCATACCGGATGAGGATCCGTCATCGATCTCATTGTCCCGCCAGTTCAGCCACCCCGTCCTCCACCTCCAAGGAGCTGCCCCAACGTTCCCCTTGTCTTTCGTGCCACCTCCATTCCCACACCTCCGTCTTCACCTGCACTACCGGAAGAGCATCATCATCACCGTTTCCTTGGATGAAGCTGAGGCCTAATCAGCGCCACCAAAGAGGTTGTACACTAATCGCCGCATTTTCTTCTTGATTCGATGTCACGGTGTTGCCGGCGCTCGGTCCCGAGCCGGCATGATGCAGCTCCATCCATGACGGCGGCGCTGGCCACTTCCTCCACGGCGTCGCTCCCTCGGCGGCAACGTCCACATCAGTAGGAGCTGCTGCTGCTTTATCTCTCTCTTGCGCTGCTGCTCTGCTCTTGCTCTCGGTCCCCTGCTTGGTCTGCTCTTGCTCGCGCTACTGCTCTCGCTCTTGCTCTTGCTTGCGATGCTGCTCTGATTTAGCTACACTTCAACCGACTGAATCAACTTTTGGGTCAGTCGATTTTCAGGGGATCGGGGGCTCGCCAGAGTTAAGGAAGAACCAGACGCAGCGGGGAGGGGGCTCGCCGGAGAGGTACCGCACTATCTATCTTAGGGTTCAGGGTGGGGGCGGTGGTCACTGGCGGTGGTGGGGAGGTGGCGTGGGGATCGCCGAAGAAAAAGCTCGGCATGGGGGGCCTAGAGGGATGGCCGGGGTGGCGGCGGACCGGCGGTGGGGAGTGGTTTCGGGGCGGGCGGGGCGGTGCACCACCGGCCGCGGGCGGCGAGGGGCTACTATTTGTCCGGTGGTGGTTGGCGGCTCACGGTAGCCTCACCTGATGCTGCTACACGACCATCTGCCCCGGCTCTCGCATGTGCTGCTGCTGCTACTGCTTTTTTGCTACTAGTGCATTCAGTTTCGATAGAAAAATTTAGTTTCCACAGTTAAGTTCAGTTTCGACAGTTAAATTTAGTTTCGACAATTAAGTTCAAAGATGAGCGGCTGATGTATTTTACATCTAGCACTTTGTGGTTATGTATTTTACGTCATCTATTGGAGATGCTATTAGAATTCCACTCAGGTTAACGTTGTCTCTCTTGTCCTGCTTCAGCCTCGGCGTCGTACAACTCACCGGAGCTGCTCCAACGATGAAACCCTCCATCATAGCGGAGCAGTACCCCGGGCTCCATCTCTAGAAGCCTAAGATATTCTTCCCCTCCTTCGATGGCCAAGTCAGCCGGATCATCCTCACCGACCAACTCAATCACGCTGAGATCGACATGGCTTCGCCAAAGAGGTTGTACACTTGTTGCATATCTTTTTTACTCTACATGTTATATATATTGTCCACTGAGCACATGCAGTAACGTGAAATACGATTAGTTTCTCCTACTGTATGACAAGTAGTGAGGTACCAGGAAACTTAGCTATCCTTGATGGACTCTCTTGAACGTCATCATTATTAATCTCTGCGTGTTTGAGCTATGCATTTGTCGATGGGCTTGGGAGTTGAGCTAGTAGGGCAGTGGCCTGGGTCCAAAGTTATAGAAGTAGCACAAAAACATTTTTTGAGTGTAGGCTTTTCCTTGCTCAAGTCTGCCTACTAGAATTGCCAGTGCTTGAAAGGAAAAGTGAAGGAAAAATATAGGAATTGGGAAGTTTCCTATGGTACTACTATTCATGAATTTGGTTTAAAGGAATGGAGCAAAGGAAAACTGTAGGATTTGTTCCTTTAGTGTCTCCTTGAAGGAAAAAATGTAGGAATTTTAATTTCCACTTTTCCTCCTTTTCAAATTCCTATTCATGAAGCACAAGACTAAGACATAGTAGCATAATAGCATTATAACCGTACATTTCCTTGTGGTTTAACTTAGTCTCACCTTGCTTCTTTGCATCTTGTGATCTTCCAATTCTTGTGAATCAAACACCCAGATTGGCATAAATCCCGGGTTTTCAAATTCTCTATTTTGCATGTGCATTCCTATCCTATTCCTGTCTATTTCCTATCCCTGCATTGTAGAATCCTCAAATTCAAACAAGCCCTTACACAATTACTTCTGTTACAGATATGTGTCAAAGAAAACCTTGTGTGGTTTGTCCTGCTCCTGTTGCGCTGTGTTCCACCCCAGCTCAGCTGCTGCAATGACGGAAGGGTTCACCACAGCAGGGATCCACTCTCCAGACTGTCTTTCACCGCCTCGGATCTTCTTCCCCACCGCCGGCAGCCACAACAACTACATTACCATCATCAACTGAGCAGATGACCTTGAGGACTACACGGGTCCGCAAGAGAGGTCACACTCTTCCGTGTCTGCTTACGTTATGCATCGCTTAATATGATGGCATGCTACTTTATCGTCGTGTTCACCTATTAGACTCCGAGTCAGGTCCAAACTAATGCTGAAACTTGAGTTTTCAAATGGTTGTGGGGTACATATTGGGGCATCAATCAATACTATCTGTCTACTATCTAGTTAATCTTGGGTGTCTACTATGAGTTTCATGTTGGGTGCAAACAAACATTAAAGGAGCCATTATCTGTATTTTTTAACTAAAGTTATTATCTGCCTGCTATCATTGGTTTTTGGTCTATCCAAAGTTTGCTACCATGACTCTGGATTTGTGCATACACTCCTTACATAATCTCACTATGTTTTATTCCTATGCATGTCAGTTATTGTACACAATAGAGCTGAACATGTAGAGCAAAAGAGACGACCCTTGTGTGGCAATAAAATTTCATGCAGACGTCACTCCATGGTGGGCGCAAAGGCAGCCCCCTCCACCCATTTTGGATCATAATCAAGAGGAAGATAACTGTTCTGAGGGGGATTCAGAAGGAGAAGACCACTCCTATTTACCCCCTCGGGTCTTCGCTCTAACTTGGCATGCTGATGTTGGTAATATCATGCATATGGTGCCTTGCATTGCTTACTAGATACATCAAATAAGTCATCTGCTTAGTTTAAACATGCTTTGTGTCAATGCCATCTGTTTAGTTTCTTTATCGTATATGTGAATCACGCAATGCCATCTTGTTTAGCCAGGCATCATATATGTGAATTTTGCAATGCCACCCTAGTTAGCCAGTCATCTTATATGTGAATTATATCATGCCATCATTTTTTTTATTACGTGTTAAATTTGTCAGCAATTTTAGTACATTCAATTACTCTTCCTGTGCATCAGCCATCCGGCACGGTCATGGAAAAAATCTGAAGTGGAAACAATGTCTTCAGAGCAGACAATGCTATCTGACGAAGCGCATGTCTTGCTGGTTACGGATAGCTCCTCAGAGGAGGATTCCGAGACAGATGACCAGTCCTATTTCCCCCTCTAACTTGGCAGGGTTATGTTGCTCATATCGTCTGTATGGTATCTTGCATTGCTATGTCATTTTCTTAGTTTAGACATGCTTTGTGTGAATGCCACCTGTTTAGTGTCTAATTACCATATATGTGAATTATGCGATGCCATCTTGTTGCAAGACATTATATATGTGAATTATGCAATGCCATGATGTTTAGCCAAGCGTCATATATGTGAATTATATCATGTCGTCCTTTTTTGTATTTCTCATTGCATTTGCCAACAATGTTTGTATATTCAACTGCTCTTCCTGTGCATCAGCCATTTTTTGACTATATACTGCAAGGCAACAGCCTCACAGTCCTTTATTAAACCATAGTATGAAAGTATTACAAGTTACAAGGTGAGAGAAGGGAGGAGAAAATACTTACAAGAGAAGTGATTAGGGTAATGTATCTATCCAAGAGATTAATCTATTCCTATATTTACATTTGATTCTATGAGCTAAAAGAGAGATGTAATGCAAAAAAATTCTCCTCCACGATTTGAATGAAGGTGGTTCATTTCTGAAAATCTTCCCATTTCTTTGTGTCCAAATATTCCAAGTGGCAGTGAAGACTACTTCTGAGAAAAAAGGTTGGCCAAAATCCCTCCTAGCATCAGAAGCCATGTCATAAGTGGTCTGGTTAGGTTGAGGATTCCATGAAATACCCAAATAGTTCCAGACACGCTGGCTAAAATTACAAGCAAAGAAGAGATGTGCTCTGTCTTCATGAGAGGCCAAGTGACATAGAACACAAGTGTCATCCTGGATAATCCAATGTCGCCACTGCATCATGTCTCTAGTGTTTAGGCGATCCATCAAAAGGATCCAACCAAAAACCTTAAACTTTAGGGTACAAGAACATTTCCAGATCCACCGGAATATGGGATTAACAACTATGTGCGAAAAGCATGACAAGTAATAAATCCTGGACTGATAGTCACCAGACTTGGACGGCCATTTCCAGACATCCTTTTCCCCATCGTGAAGGTTGACCAAGGGAAGTAACTCCTGGAGTTGATTAAATTCTTCAAAGGCATCGGCAGACAGTGGCAGATGGAGATTGTCCGTTAGGTCCGATAGCTCCATCTTATCCTTGACTGTGAAGGAGTCATCAATCACAAAAGAGTGAAGCCTCGGAAACTGATGTTGCATGATAACCGTATTATTGCCAAGTTGCCAGCGGTCTAACCAGAAGATCACCGTATCTCCCGTTCGAACGTGTGGAACTGCCGACTTGCAAAACTTATCATATAACTCGAATACGTCCCTCCACCAGAAAGAACCGCAGCTTTGAGTTACTTGGGGAGGCACGGCAGCATAATAAGTGTCCCAAATAAGAGATACCCATGGCACGTCCTTCTTATTAAAGAACTTGAAAAGATGCTTGATAAGCAAGGTATAATTCTGAATGCTCAAGTCCGGAACACCCAGACCTCCAAATGATTTAGGATGACATACCAAGTACCAAGCCGCCAATGATTGCCGGGGTGTGTCCGAGTTCCCTCTCCACAAGCATTGCCGCATGATGCGCTCAATCTGCTTTAAGATTCCCTGCGGTAGTGAAAGAGTGCACAAGAAATATATTGGCATAGAACTTAGAACAGATTGCAAGAGCTGAAGCCGGCTTCCTTGGTTCAACAGGCAAGAAGACGCAGATAATCGTCGCTCGATACGATCCACCAAAGGCAACAAGTCATAAATTGTTGGCCGGGTGGTACCCATTGGTAGTTCCAAGTAAGTGAATGGCATGGAACCAACATCACACCCAAGCATTCAAGCAACACGTTTGCCCTCATCATCACTCATATTGATGGGTATGAAAGAGCACTTACTAAAATTTACCCTCAGACCGGTTGATTTAGCAAAGACTCCAAGCATGTCTTTAAAAGCAATGAGCTGATTGTCAATAGCTGGAAGAACGATGAGGGTATCGTCCGCATACTAGACAATCGGATAGTCCCTCGAGGTAGTTGGGATTGGCAAGGTGAGAATATTCCTTGAGCACATTTCATTTACGACTGACTGAATTAAGTCCACCGCAATCACAAAGAGCAAAGGAGATAGTGGATCTCCTTGACGAACACCCGAACGACAGACAAAATGATTACCAAGCACTCCATTCAAAAGAACTGAAGAAGAGCCCGTGGACAAAATGCTCTGAACCCAACTTGTCCAACGATCATCAAATCCCTTACATTTCAGAATTCTAAGAATAAGTTCATGCTCAATGGTGTCGAAAGCCTTGGTGAAGTCAAGCTTAAGAAGAATGATAGGCCTCTTGGAAGCTTTGCAGTGGTGGATGTATTCAAAACACCAGGCTAGACAGTCCTAAATGGATCTACACCGAAGAAAACCATATTGGTTGCGGTGGATACATTTTAAGATCACACCCTGAAGACGATTTGCCAAAAGCTTGGTTAAAAACTTCAAACATGTATTAGTCAATGATATGGGTCAGAAATCACCAACATATTCAGGGCTCAGCTTCTTCGAAATGAGGGTGATAAGAGATGTGTTAAGACACTCCAAATTGCACTTCCCTTCATAGAATTCTTGCACAAGCTTCATAAAGTCCTCCTTTAAAATAGACCAACATTTCTTTAAGAAAAGGCCAGTGAACCCGTCTGGTCCCAGAGCACGATCAACAGGCATATTCTTAATGACCGCATCCACCTCAGAGTACGTGAACGGTAAAGACAACTCCTCTAGACCATCGATCCGGGGAATTAATGTGTCTAGGTCAAATCCCATCTGAATCCCTTTTGATTGGCCCATTCGTTGGTTGAAATCAGCCCAAAACATCCCTGCCAGCTGTTGGTGATCCGTGACTACATCACCCTGCACAGACTTAATCGAGGAGATAGTGTTCCTGCGATATCTTTCCGTAGCCATGGCATGAAAAAAATTGAATTCTCCTCACCAACTTTGATGTTTCTGATCGTGCAACGCTGCTTCCAGTAGATAAATTGCCAATGTAATATATCCTCAAGGTGCAATTTAACAATTCTACGAAAATTGAACTCCGGCCAACTCAGAGCCCTAATTTCCTCAAGATTATCAAGAAAAATAATCACTTTATTACAATCAGCAATTAGAGCTTTGACTGTGGACAGGTTTAAATGCCATTTCTTGAGAGCATAACGGAGAGATTTAAACTTGGCCGAAATTGTTAAGGCAATTGACGATTTTGCCACTGACCTATTCCAAACCTTAGAAACACAATCTGCAAAACCAAGCAAATCAACCCAATAATTCTCAAAGCGGAAAACCTTTGCCTTGGGGATACATGTGGCAATCGAGACCACGCACGGAACATGGTCAGAGGCAGTGCGTGCAAGAGGAAATATCATCGTGTTGGGGTGGTCTGATGTCCAAGCAACAGACGTGAAGAACCAATCAATCTGTTCGAGAAGCGGCGAAGTTTGCATGTTCGACCAAGTATATTGACGACCCTTTATTGGCAGCTCAACAAGACCCAAATGACCAATTATTTCATTAAACAAGAAGATATCATTAACATTGCCACCCGGAAGATTGCGGTTCTCAAGCGATCGCATGAAGTTGAAGTAACCCAAAAGCAATCAATTGACACCAAACTGAATATCAAGGTTATATAACCACTGAACAAATTCTTCACGGGCAGGGCCTTGACACGGGCCATAAACGGAAACTAAATACCATGTTTCAGAAGTATGCCTGGATTTGAACTCCACAATTATCCCATAGGATTTTGCCTCAATTAAATAACCTATGAAAAAGGATGAATTCCAAATAACCACCATCCCAGCAGACGCACCAGTCGAGGGAGCATAAACAAAATTATCAAAACGCCTCGGGCAGAACTTCCTAATGAAACGTTGATCCATATGCATACATTTAGTTTCCCGAAGACAAATAACAGAGCAACCACTTTCATCGATCTTTTGTCTAACCGCAAGCTGACGCGCTTCAGAATTGAGGCCCCGAACATTCCAACATAGAACTTTCCACTCCTTAAACCTTGTCTGATTCATTACAAACCAAAAGTAAAAGCATAAAAGGTAGGACACACAGTGACCTACACTGACCCACAGAGCAAACAAGCTGCGCATAGTTCCAAACATAGAACGAAAGATAAATGGCGATTATGGTACGCCATAGACCAGAACCCTGCTTGAAGTAACTAATCATCAGAACCCACACTGTTGTTGGACTTGGTAGGATCAGCAACAAGCTTATCCGTAGAGATCTTCTCGGGTGCAATGCAAAGACGAGCGCCAATGCGTTGAAGGTCTGCAATAGCAGTTGGTGGGGGCACAGAGGGGCTATCTTCAGACTGGAAACTGCTAGTCTTGCGCTTCTTCGAAGTGTGAGGCTTCTTGGACGAAGTGCCACTTATTGCTTTGTGGTAGCCATCACGGAGAGCGCTGAGACGTGCACTGCACCGAACATCAGTGTCAACAATAACTCTTGGGGCTTTAGGTTTCCTTGCTCTCTTCAGAGGTACTTCAGTCACATCTGAGAACTCAAAGACTTCAGAAACTGGCTCATCAAGGTCCTCAAAGTAGAGAGCCCGAGCAACTGGCCTTTTAACAGGAGCAGTTGGCACATCCAGAGCAGAGGTGATCGAGGAGGCAGGTTCAGGCAGGAACTGAAGAGTGGAAGCTGGGGCATTGCAGAGGACCTCCAAGGACTGCTTGCTGAGCATGGCACCAATGTCAGACTTAAAAAAAGCTGGGGACTGTTCGAAGACCACATAAGCGGCAACTTCTTCTCGAAAGTATGCTGCCACTGCATCATAGGTGGCAAAACCGGTCCATAGACAGTGAAAACTTGCCCAATCAGAAGAGGAGGTTGCTGTGGTCCCATTGGGGGCTGGAAGACAGCTACCTCTACAGCATTGTCAGCATTGTTAACTGAATCATCAGAAAGTTGCAGAACTATAGACTCCTGAGACTGAATCTCCTGAAGTTCCTCTTGCTGCACCGCTTCCTGGACCGGATGTACATCATTGTGTTGTTGCTCATTGATAGGATGTGGCACATCATTCCAACCTAGCTCAGGAAATTCTGGCATAACCCAATTGTGATTATCAAAGTGCAAATTGCCAGGGAGGGGGTGCGGATTGCCATTGAAGGGCATGGGGTCTTCATCTGCTGGCAAGATGTCTGCAAAATCTGCTGAGAGAATGTATACAGGCGCAGACCAAGAGATTCTAGGACCACCAAAGTCTGCATATTCTCTGTAAGTCACAGAGCGTGGAACCAAAGTCGGCGGCGGGAAAGACACATAAACCGAGGAGCGGACAAGCATTGGATCATCTTGGTGCCAATGGTGAAACCTAGCAAACGTGCTAATCACATCCGCGAGGTACTGTGTGCGCCTATAATCCAAAGGAACACGAAGCAACATAATCCATCCACGGCGAAAACCCTGCGTTGCTCTGTAATTTATGCCCTCATCATGCAGAATAAATCTAACAAATCTATCATTGCCCAGATTGAAGGGTGGATGATCAACTAAGGCTTGACGAGCCAGAGCACTTCTAAAATGAAACAACCCAACTCCTTGGATCCATGGTTGGGCATCCAGAACAGCTCTACCCAGATCATTAACGACAAAGTTACTGACCATGTTCCGAAAGATGGCGACTTCTTCAGGTAGATGGGCTGGCTCGATGATGGCGATAGCATAGGCCTCATGCTGCCGATCTGGAGCCACCGCTGGCGCAAAGAAGGTGCGGGCAGACGCAGCTCCCCACCGTCGATGATGTCGAAGCCTTGCGGGATAAACTCCATGGGGTCCAACGGAAAGGTCCCCATGGTCGATGCTGAAGAAGGAGAGCAGCACTGAGTAGCAGTGGCGTAGTAGTCAGGCGATGCAGACGGCGATGAGGGAGGCGGAGGAGGCGTTGTGGGCGGTGGCTCTGCAGGCAGAGTTGGAATAGATGGGGTGGCAGGCTCGACGGGACTGGACAAAGACCCAGCGGGACTAGCTATGGAGGAAATCGAGGCGTCCAGCGTAGAAAAACCTGCTGACTGGCTGGATTCACCAATTTGGTCCGTGGGACCCACTTGTAAGCGGGAGAAGGGGTAGAATCTGAACAGCCCTTTGCCCGGTGCCCCAACCGAAAACATCTATGACACCGAACCCTGCTGGTGCACGCTTTGGTTAAATGTACCATGGATAAACAATTCTGACATTTCCACACATTAAAAACCATGTCATCAATAAGTTCATTTAAATCAACAAAATCTCCAGATAAGGCCGTTGGTTGCAAATCAATATTCTCCTCGTTGCCAATATTAGATGGAGATATATCAAAGGAGTCCAGATTTGATAGGGTCGGGGAAGGTGTGGAATCAACCTGGGCAATGAAAGAGATTGTTTGGGACGGTGAACGAACCTGGGCCAGAAGCGGAGCTGGTCCAACCAGCTCATTTCCATGCACATGCAGATTGACGTCGAGGGTGGTTGGCGCGGCCACTGAAAACCCGGCCGAAGAAATCTCACGAACGTTAACTGTTCCGGAAGTGATGGGTGGCTCGGCCACCATCCATCGGAGATCAGTCGCTGGCGGCGGAGGCAAGATCACTCATTCACGAGGAAGAACCGAATACCCAGCAGCAGCAATATCATCAACCGTACCTGGCGAGGCAGAATAGCTATATCCCTTGCAAACATCATATTGTTGGAATGTAGCAAACGAAATTTTATTTTTAGATCCAGTACCCGAACGCAAAGCAGACTTAGAAGGAGGTTTATGCATGGCAATCATACCAAGAGAATCACGTCTCTTAGAGGGACTGATTATTATCCATTCAGCATCACATTCCTTCTTCCAGATAAGAAACTCACGTCTCCAATTAGGGCCACCATTACCCCAAAGATGGAAGTGACATTTGAATTGCGGACACGCAAAAGATCGCAATTGTAGAATAAGAAGGCCAACACGTTTGCAAGAGACAATAAATGAGAATACCTTGTCCTTAATGAGCTGAACAGACAAATCAATTGCGGATCCTCCAATTGCAGATTCCAATGCCGCCGCCACTGAATCATCATCAAGACGAAAGATGTGCCTACTAAAAGAGACGACCATAATGAAATGGCCCGTGTCATCCACGGGATGAATGCATTTCCCACAAGATCTAAAAACTTCCTCCGCAAAAGCCATACCTTTGGAAAAGTCCAGATCCAGAGTTGATCCCTCATGATGACCCATGTGAGATGGGTATAGGGAGAAGGATCAGAGGACGCCGGAGATGATGCATGGAGAAGGAGCAAAATTTATTGGTTGGATGGGGAGATCGCCGGAGAGCCTAGGTCGCTGGTGGGGGGGTGTTGGGAGAGCCATACTACTACTATCACCTTTGCATCAGCCATTTGAATTGGTGATGGAGAAATCTGGAGTGAAAACAAGGTCTTCAGAGCAGACAATGCTACCTGCTGAAGCAGATATCTTGCTGGTTACAGATAGCTCTTCAAAGGAGGATTCAGAGGTAGATGACCAGTCCTATTATCCCCCTGAGGTGTATGCTCAAACTTGGCAGGGTTATATTACTCATATCATGCATATGTTGTATTACAATGCTTAGTTTTTACATCATATGCACAATATTGATGCCATCTCCTTAGTTGACACATCATATATGCGATTGCCCTCTGCTCACTTTCTTAGTATATAAATCATATATTTGAATTATATCATGCCAAGATGTTTACATAGACAGCATGTATCTGAATTATGGCATGCCAACCCATTTTCTAAAGACATAATATAGTTACATCATCTCATCTTGTTTACATAGACATCATATTTTGACTTATGTCATTCTATCCTGTTTAGTTAGCTATCATACATTTGAAATTGTGTCATGCTATCCTATTTAATTAGCCATCATATATTTGAAATTATGTCCTGCTATTCTGTTTGGTTAGACAACATAAATGTGAATTATTTCATGCTCTGTTTTCTTCCCTACTATCCATTGCACCTGTCTATCTTACAATGTATGTACATTCAATTACTTTTCTTGTTTATCAGCCATTTCAATTGGAGGGGGCGATGGAAGTATTTGTGGGAGTAAAAACATGGTATTCAGAAAAGATTGCGCTACATGTCGATGCAGATAGAACCATGGTTGTACTTTCCCAAGAACCGGCCCCACCACACATAACTCAGACTCACGCAGATTGTACCCCTACCTAGTTGGATAGAGAACCAGCTACACCCCTTCTAACCCCTACCCCAGCAGATAGTAACCCAGTTCCAGTTGACACAGCACCGTCTCCACCACAGAGCACTCAAACACGAGCAGTTAGTAAGGCAACTACAGTGCCCAAAGTACGAGGACCACTAGTCTGAACCCCAAGTCAATGCTTAAAGCAGAAGAAGAATTGTTCTCAGGTCAGGTTTCGTAGCTATGGTTCATACTACTTTGCTCTTGCATCATTGTATTTACTCATACCAACTAATTTCAAATTGAAGGATGCAATTAAAAATCCAATGGTTCAACATGTATGTTTTAAACCTGTTTCTTTAACATATTTGCTGTTGTAACTTGCTCTATGTTGATTTCAGTTTCGTATGAATAAACAGTTATATTCTCATGCCATGCACATTACAAGTGTTGTTCTTGCTGTGTAGTTTCCCACACTTATATTCTATCTATGTTGCTTTGTCTTAAATAGATATGATTCAAACTGTATCTATCTTGATTTGGCAACATAAACTAGAATGATATAGACCATATAGTGACCATACTACATAGATATATGTTTGTTTCATGTTGTTATCATGTCCACCTTACTACTGAACTGGTTTACCAAAATGAGTTTCATATGCTACATTGTAAACTTGTGATGTTTTTGTTTGTTTCTCTTTTAGAACGCGGATAAAATATTGGAGAAGAGTACCCCCGTTATGCAATGGTAAAGGAAGTAATGCAGATAAGGTTCAAGATAGTGAGACATACCTGTTGGTCTCCAAGAAAGCTGATAAAAACTATATTGAAGACACTGAGACAACCCCGAAGTCCTGTCTTGATGTAGTGTTCAAGTTACTGGCTACTACTGCTGGCACCAGCTCTTCGAACTCGCTGCCTGAATCGGTTCGGCTTCTTGAGTCTCAACTTCAAGTTGAAAGACATTGATCAGATGTTATGCGACAGGAAGCCGAAGGACTGAGGAAGCCCCTGCAGAATTCAGATGCATACTTTCTGGTGCAACAGCAAGTGCTGGAGGATTTAAGCGCCAAACAAGAGAAAGTTAATAAGCTTGCTAAGCATCTTGCCAGCATTATAGGTACCCAAGATATTGTTTCTTGAGCTCTTCTGAAGTGGTTTCAGTTCCGGACTTGTTTTGCTGCGGCGTTTATTTGCACGGATCGCCAACTTTGATAACCAGTGTATATGATATGCTGCTTTGTTCCCTATATTTGCACTGGTGGCGAACTTTGATGCCTAGTGGATGTAATATGTATAATAGCCGTGATAGGCTAGCGTAAGTTGCTTGCTTATTTATTTGCTTGTTTTCTTGTTTATTTGTCTGCTTGTAGTCAGTGCAGTTCTTTTTCCGCGGTTTGCTAGTGGCTGCAATAACCTATTTTTTAAAACTAGGCCACAATAACCATGGGCTACATATTTACTGTAGTTACCATGGGCCTCCTACGGGCCATAGAAACAATGGGCCTTCTTAGGGCCATAGAAAGAATGGGCCTTCTACGGGCCGTAGCATCAATGGGCCTTCTACGGACCGTAGCATCAATGGGCCTTCTATGTGCCGTATGATCGATAGGCCAAACATGGGCCAATAACATACCGCATTATGGGCCGTAAATGGGCTAGATTTGGAATCGTCCGTTCATGGGCCGACAATAACAGGCCGTCGTTAATCGGCCGTATTTGATGACGTTATGAAAATGGCCCAATGGAGTAATGGGCCGCAAACGAGCCGATTTTAACCGCGGGTTGAATTTGACCCACGGGCAGAAAAGGCCAATGACGGGCCGTAAGTAACCGAATGCTGGAAATGAGCCCTAGAATAAATGGGCCCTGAGAAGGCCGAAAGATAACATGGGTTGGAAACGGCCCAATGGAATAATGGGTCGTTAATGAGTACAAGGGGGTACACTGTTCCTTGCGGGCTAGATTCACCACGGGCCATTAATGGGCCAAGATTTACAAATGGTCTCGTATGGGCCGAAAGACATCATGGGCCATACATGGGCCATAAGTTACAACGGGCTGGAATCATATTGGAAGGCCCAGATGAAGCTGCTGGGCTTAATTCGGATAGGCCGTAACGGGTCATGAGTTAGCGGGCCGTAAATGGGCTATATACGAACAGGCCGTTAACACGCTTTCCGTGGGCCGGCCCATTACCTTTTGACCAAGTCAAACGGGCCAGCCTTTTCACCGGAATGGGCCTCTGTTGGGCCATGCCACGTGTCAACGTGTTATAGGCGCCTCCTGTCCAATGAATGGATGACATCTGTCCCAATGGTGAGCCAACACGTGTTTCCTCCGGCCAATGAGAATTTTACACGTGGAAAATCCTCATTGGTCCGGGCTGTTAGCGGGTTATCGAATCCAAAACCGGACCCGGTAGCTTAACGGCGTCCCTTTATGGTGGATGCCACATGTCGGTCACCCTTGACGAAAGCACTTCCATGACGCGCGATTTATCATCATGGAAGTGGACACTTCCATGATGATAAGTTTGGTAATGTCATGGAACACTTCTACAACAGCACATGTATGACTATCTTGATTCTATCATAAATTTTTCATGGATGTACATGCATGACAGAAAACGTGACCTACTGTGACAAACACGTATCATCACGAAGTGTATTTTTTGTAGTTAAGCACGATGCTCGGGGAAAATTAAACTTGATGTAGTATTTGGCACGCCTAATAACTACAGGTCCGAAGAGTTTCTCTTCCACGTGGCCCCTTTCAATAGCGGATACCACGCCCTTTTAGGGCGGGACGCCTTCGCATGCTTTCAAGCCATACCCCACTATGGGTACATGAAGCTCAAAATGTCAGGGCCCAACGGAGTAATCACTATCACTAGTGATCCAGACATAGCACTCCGTGTCGAAAACAAAACCACATCCTTTGGCCCTTAAAGCACTATCCGAAGGCCTCGCGGCCGAAGAGTTAACCACTCTGCGTTCCACAGTGGACAAAGACGATGTAATCCTCGATAAGAGGTCCAAATCCACCTCTTTCAAACCAGCAGATGAAATAGTCAAATTCAAGTGCACCCGACGGATCCTAACAAGATAGCATCCTTTGGAGCAAAGCTGGATCCGACGGCCGATGTCGCCTTACGAGTGTTCCAATGCAAAAATTGGGACATATTTGCCTGCCACTCTTCGGATATGCCAGGAATCCCATGCAGACTGGCCAAACATAGCCTCAATATAATAAAAGGGTTCAAACTAGTAAAGCAAATGTTGCGGCGATTTTCCGAACCCAAACGACAAGCTATGGGGGAGGAGCTAGCCAAACTACTTGAAGCCGGGTTCATCAAAGAGATCAAGCACCTGGACTGGCTAGCGAACCTGGTCATGGTGCCGAAGAAGGATAAATCTTGGCACCTTTGTGTCGATTTCAAAGACCTCAATAAGGCTTGCCCTAAGGACCCCTTCCCGCTGCCTCGCATTTACCAAATCATTGATGCAACTGCCTGACACGATTCATTGTGTTTCCTCGACGCCTACTCCAGTTACCATCAGATTAAGATGGAGTCCGATCAGGTTGCAACAACATTTATCACCCCGTACGCGCCTTTCTGCTTCAACACTATGCCCTTCGGACTCAAAAACGCTGGTGCCACCTACAAACACATGATTGAAACATTTCTGGAAAAACAAATTGGCAAAACAGTGGAGGCATATGTGGACGATGCGGTCATCAAGACTAAACACGTCGAATCACTGGTGAACGACCTACGCCTCACATTTGACAACCTTCGAACATATGACATACAGCTCAATCAGGAAAAATGTCTCTTCGGCGTTCCAGCCGGGAAACTTCTCGGGTTCATTGTTTCCAATAGAGGAATTGAAGCAAACCCATCCAAAATTCGAGCCTTGTCATAGTTGGCAATGCCAACAGACCAAAAACAGGTCCAAAAACTAGCTGGTTGTGTGGCATCCTTAAGCCGCTTATGAAGGAAATATGCCCTAGGGGCAATAATAAAGTTGTTATTCATATTTCCTTATTTAATGATAAATGTTTATTATTCATGCTAGAATTATATTAACCGGAAACTTAGTACATGTGTGGATACATAGACAAAACAGAGTGTCCCTAGTATGCATCTACTTGACTAGCTTGTTAATCAAAGATGGTTGTGGTTCCTAACCATAGACATGTGTTGTCAATTGATGAACATGGTCACATCATTAGAGAATGATGTGATGGACAAGACCCATCCGTTAGCTTAGCATAACGATCGTTTAGTTTATTGATATTGCTTTCTTCATGACTTATACATGTTCCTCTGACTATGAGATTATGCAACTCCCTAATGCCGGAGGAACACTTTGTGTGCTATCAAACGTCACAACGTAACTGGGTGATTATAACGATGCTCTACAGGTGTCTCCGATGGTATTTGTTGAGTTGGCATAGATCAAGATTAGGATTTGTCACTCTGAGTATCGAAGAGGTATCTCTGGGCCCTCTCGATAATGCACATCACTATAAGCCTTGCAAGCAATGTAACTAATGAGTTAGTTTCAGGATGATGCATTACGGAACGAGTAAAGAGACTTGCCAGTAACGAGATTGAACTAGGTATGATGATACCGACAATCGAATCTCAGGCAAGTAACATACCGATGACTGATGTCTACTACGCAACGTTATTCTTGTAGACACGTGTTGGGCCTCCAAGTGCAGAGTTTTGTAGGACAGTAGCAATTTTCCCTCAAGTGGATGACCTAAGTTTTATCAATCCGTGAGAGGTGTAGGATGAAGATGGTCTCTCTCAGACGAAATACAAGAAATGGTGATAAAAGTGTAATACGGATGGTAGAAATATATTTTTATAATTTGAATAAATAAAACAGCAAGGTAGCAAATAGTAAATGGGCACAAAATGGTATTTCAATGCTTAAAAGCAAGGCCTAGGGTTTGTACTTTCACTAGTGCAATCTCTCAACAATGCTAACATAATTGGATCATATGATTATCCCTCAAAGTGCAACAAAGAATCACTCCCGAGTTCCTATTAGCGGAGAACAAAAGATAGGAATTGTTTGTAGGGTACGGGACTATCTCAAAGCTATTCTTTCCATTCGATCTATTCAAGAGTTCGTACTAAAATAACACAAAGCTATTGTTTCCATTCGATATATCCTAGAGTTCGTACTAGAATAACACCAAAGCAAATTCATATTCATAATACTAAATCCACACAAAGAACTATAAAGAGACCCCAAAGTTTTTGTCAGAGAAAAGATAATAAAAATGTGCATCAACCCCACTGCATAGATTACCCCAATATCACTGCGGGAATCCGTGGGTTGAATGCCATAACGTATATCAAGTGAATCAATAAGATACCCCAATTGTCACCTCAAGTATTCATACCGCAAGACATATATCATGTGTTCTCATCTCTGAATATTCAATCCGTCAAGACAAAACTTCAAAGGGTAAAGATTCAATTCATCACATCAAGAATATAGAGGGGAGAAACATCATATGATCCGACTATATTAACAAATCCCATGATATAGATCATGAGAGAGATAGAGAGAGATTAAACACATAGCTACTGGTACAAACACTCAGCCCCGAGGGTGGACTACTCCCTCCTCATCGTGGTGGACGCCTGGATGATGAAGATGGCCATCGAAGATGATTCCCCCCTCCGGCAGGGTGCCAGAACGGGTCTAGATTGGTTTTTGGTGGCTACGGAGCCCTGCAGCGGCGGAACTTCTGATCTAGGTTAACCCCGAAGGGTTTCGCAATATTTGGGAATTTATAGTGCAAATAAGGGGTGCAGGAGGCCACTGAGGTGGGAACAACCCACCTGGGCGCACCAGGGGGCCCTGGCGCACCCTGGTGGGTTGTGCCCCTCTTGGGGCACCCCCCAGTTGCAGCACTGGCCCATTGGGTTCCTTCTGGTCCATAAAAAACCACAAAAAGTTTCGCGGTTTGGACTCCATTTGCTATTGATTTCCTGCAATGTAAAAAACAAGCAAAAAAATTCCTAGGAAATTTGTTTAATGATCTATTGCATTTGGAATTGGTATTTTATCGCTCTCTGGTAAAAAATGAAAATTATTCTCGTGAGCGCATACTTTCTGTTTTTTACAGCAAGATCAAATAACAATCACCCAAGAAGGTCCTAAAGGCTTTACTTGGCACAAACACTAACTAAACATAAAACCACATCTAAACATAGGCTAGATGAATTATTTATTACTAAACAGGAATAAAAAGCAAGGAACAAAAATAAAATTGGGTTGCCTCCCAACAAGCGCTAACGTTTAACGCCCCTAGCTAGGCATGATGATTTCAATGATGCTCACATAAAGGATAAGAATTGTAACATAAAGAGAGCATCATGAAGAATATGACTAGCATATTTAAGCCTAACCCACTTCCTATGCATAGGGATTTTGTGAGCAAACAATTTATGGGAACAATAATCAACTAGCATAGGAAAGCAAAACAAGCATAACTTCAAGATTTTAAGCGCATAGAGAGGAAACTTGATATTATTGCAATTTCTACAAGCATATGTTCCTCCCTCATAATAATTTTCAGTAGAATGATGAATGAATCCAACAATATACCCAGCACCTAATGCATTCTTTTCATGTTCTACAAGCATAGAAATTTTATTACTCTCCACACAAGCAAAATTCTTCTCATGAATAATAGTGGGAGCAAACTCAACAAAATAACTATCATGTGAGGCATAATCCAATTGAAAGTTAAAATCATGATGACAAGTTTCATGGATATCATTATTCTTTATAGCATACATGCCATCACAATAATCATCATAAATAGCAACTTTGTTCTCATAATCAATTGGAACCTCTTCCAAAATAGTGGAATCATTACTAAATAAAGTCATTACCTCTCCAAATCCACTTTCATCAATATAACCATCATAAATAGGAGGCATGTTATCATCATAATAAATTTGCTCATCAAAACTTGGGGGACAAAAAATATCATCTTCATCAAACATAGCATCCCCAAGCTTGTTTCTTTGCATATCATTAGCATCATCGATATTCAAGGAATTCATACTAACAACATTGCAATCATGCTCATCATACAAAGCTTTAGTGCCAAACATTCTAATGCATTATTCTTCTAGCACTTGAGAACAATTTTCCTTTCAATCATTCTCACGAAAGATATTAAAAGGATGAAGCGTATGAGACAAACTCAATTCCATTTTTTGTAGTTTTCTTTTATAAACTAAACTAGTGATAAAACAAGAAACAAAAAGATTCGATTGCAAGATCTGAAGATATACCTTCAAGCGCTAACCTCCCCGGCAATGGCACCAGAAAAGAGCTTGATGTCTACTACACAACCTTCTTCTTGTAGACGTTGTTGGGCCTCCAAGTGCAGAGGTTTGTAGGACAGTAGCAAATTTCCCTCAAGTGGATGACCTAAGGTTTATCAATCCGTAGGAGGCATAGGATGAAGATGGTCTCTCTCAGGCAACCCTGCAACCAAATAACAAAGAGTCTCTTGTGTCCCCAACACACCCAATACAATGGTAAATTGTATAGGTGCACTAGTCCGGCGAAGAGATGGTGATACAAGTGGTATATGGATGGTAGATAAAGGTTTTTGTAATCTGAAAAATATAAAAACAGCAAGGTAACTAATGATAAAAGTGAGCACGAACGGTATTGCAATGTGTTGAAACAAGGCCTAGGGTTCATATTTTCACTAGTGCAAGTTCTCTCAACAATAATAACATAATTGGATCACATAACTATCCCTCAACATGCAACAAAGACTCACTCCAAAGTCACTAATAGCGGAGAACAAACGAAGAGATTATGGTAGGGTACGAAACCACCTCAAAGTTATCCTTTCTGATTGATCTATTCAAGAGTCCGTAGTAAAATAACACGAAGCTATTCTTTCCGTTCGATCTATCATAGACTTCGTACTAGATTAACACCTTAAGACACAAATCAACCAAAACCCTAATGTCACCTAGATACTCCAATGTCACCTCAAGTATCTGTGGGTATGATTATATGATATGCATCACACAATCTCAGATTCGTCTATTCAAAACAACACAAAGAACTTCAAAGAGTGCCCCAAAGATTCTACCGGAGAGTCAAGACAAAAACATGTGCCAACCCCTATGCATAGGTTCATGGGCAGAACCCGCAAGTTGATCACCAAAACATACATCAAGTGGATCAATAGAATAACCCCATTGTCACCACAGGTATCCCACGCAAGACATACATCAAGTGTTCTCAAATCCTTAAAGACTCAATCCGATAAGATAACTTCAAAGGGAAAACTAAATCCATTACAAGAGAGTAGAGCGAGAGAAACATCATAAGATCCATCTATAATAGCAAAGCTCGCGATACATCAAGATTGTACCACCTCAAGAACACGAGAGAGAGAGAGAGATCAAACACATAGCTACTGGTACATACCCTCAGCCCCAAGGGAGAACTACTCCCTCCTCATCATAGAGAGCACCGGGATGATGAAGATGGCCATCGTAGAGGGATTCCCCCCTCCGGCAGGGTGCCGGAACGGGTCTAGATTGGTTTTCGGTGGCTACGGAGGCTTCTGGAGGCGGAACTCTCGATCTATTGTGCTCCCGAAGTTTTTAGGGTATATGGGTATATATAGGAGGAAGAAGTACGTCGGTGGATCTCCGGGCTGTCCACGAGGCAGGGGGCGCGCCCAGGGGGGTGGGCATGCCCCCCACCCTCGTGGGTAGCCCGGGACTCTTCTGGTCCATCTCCGATACTCCGTGGGCTTCTTCTGGTCCAAAAATAAGTTTCGTGAAGTTTCAGGTCAATTGGACTCCGTTTGATTTTCCTTTTCTACTATACTCTAAAACAAGGAAAAAACAGAAACTGGCACTGGGCTCTAGGTTAATAGGTTAGTCCCAAAAATCATATAAAATAGCATATTAATGCATATAAAACATCCAAGGTTGATAATATAATAGCATGGAATAATCAAAAAATATAGATACGTTGGAGACGTATCATAGGGTGTCGGGACGGGTCTAGATTGGTTTTCAATGGATGCAGAGCCCTGTGGCGGCAGAACTTCTAATCTAGGTTAACCTCGAAGGGTTTCGGAATATTTGTGAATTTATAGTGCAAAGAAGGCATGCGGGAGGCCACCAAGGTGGGCACAACCCACCTGGACACGCTAGGGGGCCCTGGCGCGCCCTGGTGGGTTGTGCCCCCCTCGGGGCACCCCCCAGGTGCAGCTCTAGCCCATTGGGTTCCTTCTGGTCCATAAAAAATCCACAAAAAGTTTCGCGGTTTGGACTCCGTTTGCTATTGATTTCCCATGATGTAAAAAAAGAAGCAAAAAACAGCAACTGGCACTTGGCACTGGGTCAATAGGTTAGTCCGAAAAAATGATATAAAGTTGCTATAAAATGATTGTAAAACATCCAAGAGTGATAATATATTGGCATCAATACTTCATAAACTATAGATATGTTGGAGATGTATCAACATCCCCAAGCTTAATTCCTACTCGTCCTCGAGTAGGTAAATGATAAAAGAAATAATTTATGAAGTGTGAATGCTAGCAAAGTGCACAAGTTTGATCACTGATAATTTCAATCACTTTTCCTAGCATCATAACAGCAATTCTTTATTATAAAACTTCTCATGTTATAGTAGCAACCAATTCACATGTTAAGGTTCAAACAATGAATTCTCTTGAAACCCAACAACCTATGTTCTTAGTCACCAAGCAATTGCAATTCAACTTATTCAACGGAGTTTAAGTAAGAGCTCCACATACTCAACCATCATATAGTCTTCTATGATTGCTAACACTCACCGCATACACATGATCAAAACGTTTCAACTGGACACATAGAAAGATAGGGGCTTATTGTTTTGCCTCCCAACGTATTCACGTCCAGGGTGATGTGAAAGTGCGTTATATCGACTAGAGGGGGGTGAATAGGCGATTTTTATGAAATTCTTCACTGAGGAATTTGTCGGTGAGGAAATTCCTTAGCGAAGAACTACTAGCAGCGGAATAAGTACTCAAAAGTAAACATAACAGAATACAAGCATAGTCATCATGATGAAATGAAGACAGGCACACAATATAGGAAGCGTAATCACAGGATAACACAGGATGAAGACAAACAGACTAAAGAAATTGAACTGAGGAAATTGAGAAAGTCTTCAGTCAAAGTCTTCAAACACAGATATGAACAAACACACAACACAGTTATGAGGAAATGAAAGAGTTGAGGGAATAGAACCAGTAAGCTTGGTGAAGACAATGATTTGGTAGACCAGTTCCAACTGCTGTCTCAGTTGTACATCTGGTTGGAGCGGCTGAGTATTTAAACTCGAGGACACACAGTCCCGGACACCCAGTCCTGAACACGCAGCTCAGGACACCCAGTCCTCACTTTATTCTCCTTGAACTAAGGTCACACATACCTCGTCCAATCACTCGTGGTAAGTCTTCAGGCGACTTCCAAACCTTCACAAACCTGGTCACTCGGCGATCCACAATTCCTCTTGGATGCTCTAGACCATGACGCCTAACCGTCTGGAAGAAGCACAGTCTTCAAAGGTAACAAGCGTCGGATCCACGCAGGATCAATCTCTTCAGTGATGCTCAATCACTTGGGGTTTGTAGGTGTTTGGGTTTTGGGTTTTTGGTTTTTCCTCACTTGATGATTTTCGCTCAAAGTCCTCAGAGGATGGGTTGCTCTCAAATGACAAGTGTCAGTTTCTCTCGGAGCAGCCAACCAGCTAGTGGTTGTAGGGGGCGGCTATTTATAGCCTAGGGAGCAGCCCGACATGATAAGACATAAATGCCCTTCAATGATATGACCATTAGGTGGATAGATATTTTGGGACAGCTAGCGCATAGCACAGCAATGGTCGGAATTTTGAGTAGCAAAATCCTCAGGGCTATCATGTTCCTCACTGTGTAGACAATCCGCACAGGCGAATTCCTAACTCCTCAGTCAGGACAAATTCCTCAGAGACCAGAAGAACTTCGTCTCTGTCACTGAAGAAATTGACTAAACTGTATGAGATTTCCAATGGCTTCACTCGAAGGGATTGGTAGGTGTAGAATTTTGAGTTGAGCATCACCTGGAAATTTTTCCTTAGCATTTCCTCGACCCCCTTTAACAGTACGGTGTTTCCTATGACTCAAGAAAGAGAAAAACAAAACTATGAAAAAGAAAGTCTTCAAGCTTCATATTCCTCGCATGAATATCAAGTCTTCACGGAAACACTAATTTCTTCACTTTCAAGGTCTTCATGAAAGTCTTCAGAAATACCAAAATCTTCAGTCGAAGATATTCATTTTTAGGGGTCGACTTTTCCTGTAAATATCAAACTCCTCATAGACTTATAGACCTGTGTACACTCACAAACACATTAGTCCCTTAGCCTATAAGTCTTCAATACACCAAAATCACTAAGGGGCACTAGATGCACTTACATGATGTCAACAATAATAACTCATGCTACCCATATTCAACTAGACATATGTGCCTAGATCTCTCCTCACCACATGATGCTTGCCAAAAGATAAAAATAAAAAGGAATAGAGAGAAAAACTTTGACTTTGTGCATAAAAGTAAATACTGAAAAGTAAAATATAGGCCCTTCTCACAGGGAAGTAGGGATTTGTAGAGGTGCCAGAGCTCAAAGCAAAAATTGAGAGATAAAAACATTTTGAGAGGCATACTTTTCCCACCAATAAAGTTTATTCCTTTTTCCACCATACTTTCACTTTCCATGGCTAACCGTATCCACGGGTTTCCAAGGAATTTATTATTTGATAACATAAAGTAAATTCATTTTTCATTTCGGGACTGGGCATCCCTAATACCTTTGCCTTACTCTCGTGCAATGACAAGTGAATAAACACTCATTGTGAGAATAACACATCTAGCATGGAAAATATTGGCCACCCCTCACCGCCTGGCGAGTGGTACGAGCACACAAAAGAGAAATTTATTTTGAAAATTAGAGATGGCACATACAAATTTGCTTAGAATGGCAAAAGAATACCACATATAGGTAGGTATGGTGGACTCTTGAAAATAAGATTTGGGTTTAAGGGTTTTTGGATGCATATGTAGTATCTCTACTTGGTGCGGAATTTTTGGCTAGCAAAGATGGGGGCAAGCACCACATGTTGAAGGATCTATGACAATATAACTTCTGTAACAGACTGGATTTTTGCCCTTTTCTTTTTCCTTTGACTTCCTGTTTTGATTTGCTTTTCCGTGGCTATGTGGTTCTGAAACTTGAGAAGATCATGTCTTCCTAGGTTTTATAGTGGCTTGTCACCCTCATCATCATCCCAAGATCATGTCATTTCCATTCTTGACCTAACCCAATATTCTTTTTTGGGGAACATTCCTTTTCTGATAAAGGAATAACCCTTAAAAGCCTAGGTTGTGAAGCAACCTATATTTCTATCACTCCTAAACTTCCCAAATAATTTTCATAAATTGTTTGGGTCATACCTTCCTCACATATGGCAAAATATATCATTGGACATGTTTCCCATCATGCTCAATTAATTCCTTTTCTGTTCTGTCCTGAATGGCAGTTTGTGAAGCAAGTGCCATTTATCTTTGCCCAATTCAACCCACACTTCTTGGACATATTTTCCTGTCCAAATAACTGCCTCATGCCAAAATTCAACTCAATTTGCCTAGTAAATATTCCTGAGCAAATTTTCAAAGTTCCTGTCTGAGGCAAGTGATTGTGAAGGAAGTACAAGCTAGCATATCCAAATGAGTTGCAATTTTTCAAGGTCCTTCATATGATCAAATCATGACTCTCCACCAAATTTGAGCTCATGTAACTTATCTATGTGAGCCCAGCTCCAAATCTTAGATTCTGGTCAGATTTTCAGTTTGTGAAGCAACTATATTTTATATTGCTTCAATTGAGCTGAAACTTTACCAGGACATGCCTCTATCTATATAAACCCCCTCCACCAAGTTTTAGATCAATTAGTTAATCCAATTTCCCTGTGCAATGTTTCCAAATTTCTGTCTGGAATGAAGCTTTGTGAAGCAAGTGCCACTTTGGTATTTACAAATGGCGTGAAACTTTTAAAGCAGCTTCATATCATCATATAACCCCTCTATGCCAAATTTCAGCTCGTGAAAATCAAGTATGTAAGTGTATCATCCAAATCACTAATTCTGGCCAGTTTTGCACTTTCTACAGCAACCCTCATCTAAACTCCTCTTCTTAGTCTGATTTTTGGTGATCAAAATCACCTTAGTGTATGATCATCGCTAGAGAAACTATTTACCATGTTACCAAGCTGGTTTAGCCACATCAAGTTACAAGCACCTTCCTGTTGATTTACTTTGGAGCTAAGTGCAAATCTCTTCTTTGCTCCTGGACCGATTTATTTCTTCAGTTGGACTATGGGCACCAAGGTCCATTTACTGGACATGGTCGGCCACGCCAAAGCGCACCGCTTGCGCCAGTGCGCGTGGTGATCATGCTTGCATCATAGCTGAACGCGTGCTCTGGCTTGTTCCGGCCACTGTGCTCGTCTCCTCCCTCCTCGTCTCGACCTCAAACATTTTCCAGGAGCTCGCCCGTGCTCGACTGTGTCGCCCTGCATCGGTGCCTCTTCGCGGTTCGCCATAAGTGAGCCGCTAGCTCCATGCCCGTGCGATGCCCAGCCACTGACCTCCATTAGAGCACTGCTCAAGCTCGCTCGTGAGCTCTACAGCCCTCCTACGCACTTATATAAGGACCCCCGAACCCCTCCACAGCTCATTCATCCCTCCCCCGCCTCATTTGCCCTCTGGAATCGCCCCATCTTGCCGGAGTCCACCATTTTCCTCCATGGCCGCCTTGGCCTCGGCTTGACCCCGGCCACCACAACATTCCTCTTGCCTCCCTGACATGTCCATCGTGTTCCTCTCCTTTCGGCGGTCCTTTAGGGATTCCTAGACTAAGGGGTCCTCGGGCGTCCGGCCGATTATCCATGGGCCGGACTGATGGGCTGTGAAGACATGAAGGCCGAAGACTACACCGTGTCCGGATTGGACTCTACTTGGCGTGGAAGGCAAGCTTGGCGACCGAAGATTCCTTCTTATGTAACCGACTCCATGTAAACCCTAGATCCCCTCGGTGTATATATAAACCGAAGGGGATAGTCCGGAAAGGACACCACATATACTCATTACCATATTCATAGGCTAGACTTCTAGGGTTTAGCCATTACGATCTCGTGGTAGATCAACTCTTGTAATACTCATATTCATCAAGATCAATCAAGCAGGAAGTAGGGTATTACCTCCATAGAGAGGGCCCGAACCTGGGTAAACATCGTGTCCCCCGTCTCCTGTTACCATTGATCCTAGACGCACAGTTCGGGACCCCCTACCCGAGATCCGCCGGTTTTGACACCGACATTGGTGCTTTCATTGAGAGTTCCACTGTGTCGTCGACAAAAGGTTCGATGGCCCCTTCAATTGTCAGTAATGACATTGTCCAAGGAGGACCCCCCCCCC
>NC_041388.1:90553919-90562251 GCF_002162155.2 Triticum dicoccoides
ATCTTCGTATTCGGTGGCTTCATACTGCGGGTCAACTCACTTGGCAATCTGGAGCAGATCGATAGCTATGCCTCCTGCCATCAGGTCGGATTCGGAAGCTTGAACTACGTCGCGTATATCTGTGGAGACTTGATCTTCGAGGGATTTGAGCCCGCGGCGATCACTCCCCCTCATCCCGATGAACGTGACTTAAATCTATCATCGGATCACACCCAGGAGATGGTTCCTGCGGCTGCAACGACCTTAGAGCCGAAGTAGATCAAGCCATCCGAGGCCTTAGAGTCCGCAGCGTTGGAGCCACACATGGACTCGGCGCCCTGCAATATTCGCTTTAACAGAATTTCGGACTCATCTCCAGTTATAAGTTCTGGATTGTGTACGCCCGCGTACACCAAGCTAGATCAGTTATCGATCTTCTAGTTCAGCGCCGCTGACGTTTTCCAGCACTCTCCTTTGGGTGACGTGCTAAAATCATTAAAGAATTTGTCCTTGGAGAAGGACTCACAGCCGAACTATGTCCGGTTCGAGCTAGAGACGGATGATGAGGAATCTTGCTTCCCACCCTCCACCCACTTCATAGCCACCGTCGATGACTTAAACGACGCGCTTGACTGTGGCTCCGAAGACATCGACGGTATGGACGGCGATGCCGACAAGGAGCAAGGTCAAGACCCTCCATTCACTGGACGTTGGACGGCTACCTCTTCATACGACGTGTACATGGTTGATACACCTAAAGGATCTGGCGACGACAAAGAAGAGCCAAATGTGAATAAAACCTCCGAGACAAAGTCCAAGCGCCGACGGCCCAAGCGCCGCCCTAAGCCCCACCGCTCAAAGGACAGCAACACTGGCATCGGAGAAAATAGTACTCCCGGGCGATGCCGAAATCAATGAACACCCTATCGGGGCTACATCCGAACAGGAATATGACAGCAGGCAAGAAAACCCTGACAAACAAGCCATACAAGATGACTCGGAGGATGGTAGTTACCGTCCACCCTCCGAGGAGGAGACAAGCCTTGGCAACAAAGACTTCATCGTGCCTGAGGATCCTCTCGAGCAGGAGTGCTTTAAGCTTCAGCTCATAGCCACTGCAAGGAGCCTGGAAAAGAAACAACGGCAGCTTCAAGCTGAACAAGACCTGGTCGTCGACATATGGACTGATGTCCTGACAGCCGAGGAATACAGCCTCAACTGCCCAGCCAAGAGCTATCCGAAATGCAGACTGCTACCTCAATTCGATGAGGAGGCGCCGGAGCACATGTCTCCCTTGTGTAGTGAGGACAGACCACCACGTGGTCGGGACAGAGCGGCTAAACGGCCACCCCATGGTCGAGATAAAGCGACAACTCGGGCCGAACAGCAGAACGCCCCACCACCCCGCTAAAATAGGGACGAAAGAGTCCGGATTCATATGTACGACCTCCGACAGACTCTGGACAGTAGAGCAGGACACACAAGATCGATCTACGGATCACGAAGACATGCCTCGAAGCACGAGATGGCTACCTATTCGGACGTGACAAACCTAACCACGCTCGGGCCGAACGCTGCAAATGGAGTCCATCAGAGCTCCGCCACGATGCAGCCCGGTATAGAGGTGTCGCACACTCGCTCTGCTTCACAGATGAAGTACTGGGTCATGAATTCCCTGAGGGGTTCAAGCCCGCAATATCGAACCATACGATGGCACAACCGATCATGCAGTATGGATCGAGGATTTCATTCTCCACATCCAGATGGCCCGGGGAGACGACCTCCACGCCATCAAATACCTCCCATTAAAACTCAAAGGACCAGCTCAACACTGGTTAAATAGCCGGCCTGAGAACTCCATCGGCAGCTGGGTGGACTTGGAAGAGGCTTTCCTCGACAACTTCTAAGGAACTTATGTCCGGCCACCAGATGCCGATGACCTAAGCCACATAGTTCAACAACCCGGAGAATCAGCCAGAAAATTCTGGACTAGGTTCCTAACCAAAAAGAACCAGATCGTCGACTGTCCGGATGCCGAGGCCCTAGCAGCCTTCAAACACAGCATCCGTGACGAATGGCTAGCATGCCACCTCGGACAAGAAAATCTGAAGTCAATGGCAGCCCTTACGGCACTCATGACCCGCTTTTGTGCAGGCAAGCACAGCTGGCTGGCTCGTAGCAAAAACACAAGCAGCAAGGCAGGCCCCACAGAGGCCAAGAACAGCACTAGCAGGCTCCAGCGTAAGAGACACAAACACAAAAGCAATGGCAACAACACCGAGGACACCACAGTCAACGCCGGATTCAGTGGCTCCATGTCCGGCCAACGGAAGAAACCCTACAAAAGAAATAACGAAGGACCTTCCAGCCTGGACCGCATACTCGATCGTCCATGCCAAATTCACGGCACCCCGGATAAGCAAGCCAATCATACCAACAGGGTTTGTTGGGTCTTTAACCAGGCTGGCAAGTTAAATGCCAAAAACAAAGAAAAGGGATCACAAAGTGAGGACGAGGACGAAGAGCCCTGGCAACCGAACACCGCGGGACAGAAGAAATTCCCCCCCAGGTCAAAACGGTGAACATGATATACGCCACGCACATCCCCAGAAAGGAGCGCAAACGAGCACTCAGGGACGTCTATGCGGTAGAGCCAGTCGCCCCAAAATTTAATCCATGGTCGTCATTTCTGATCACCTTCGATCGACGAGATCATACAACTAGTATCCGCCACGGCGGTTCGGCCGCACTAGTCCTTGATGCAATCATCGACGGATTACACCTAACACGAGTCATGATGGATGGTGGAAGCAGCCTCAACCTGCTGTACCAGGATACAGTACGGAAGATGGGCATTAATCCCTCACGAATCAAACCAACAAAGACTACCTTTAAAGGAGTCATACCAGGTGTAGAGGCCCGCTGTACGGGCTCAATCATGCTGGAGGTGGTCTTCGGTTCTTCGGACAACTTCCGAAGCGAAGAGTTAATCTTCGATATCGTCCCTTTCCGCAGCGGCTACCACGCACTGCTCGGACGAACCGCGTTTGCTAGATTTAACGCAGTGCCACACTATGCTTGTCTCAAGCTCAAGATGCCTGGTCCACACAGCGTCACAACAGTCAATGGCAATACGGAACGCTCCCTCCGAACAGAGGAGCAAATCACTGCCCTAGCAGCAGAAGTACAGAGCGGCCTTCTCAAGCAGCATTATAATCCAGCTGCCGAGCCCCTGGACACCATCAAGCGGGTCCGGACTACACTACAACAGGACAGCGTGGCTCGTCAAGAGCTCAACTAGCAATTCAGCCTCCGTCCCAGCCCCAATAAGGTAGTGGCATTCATACCATGCGTACACAATTACCCACGCAAAATTCCATGGACATCGACGGAGGCACGAGATAACCCTGGGCCTATAATTCAGCCAGACCGATCCCAGACACACATACTTTTACTTCTTTTTCTTGTTTCAGGCACCTTTTTCCGCGAGCCTGATGTCAAGTCCTTTAGCAGGACTAAAATACAACGGAGGCAAGCAACACAGGTGTGTAGGGTAACCTTTATACGTTCTTCTTGATGGTACTCATACTTATTTCTCAGGACCCGCACGCTGCGCCCTATCGATGCCGGCATGTTAAATGGCCGGATACTTCTCGCACCATCTGTACAAGATACGCCTTGACGTATCCATCTAGTTATAATAAAAATGGTTCATGGCCTAGTTCCTGTGGTTTTTGCTTCTTACTTCATTTTTATTTCGATCTGCTTATTTGCTGCATCGACACTCTTTTACGTTTAATATTCGCTAGGGGATACCTGTCGCCCCACAATACGGCAGCACAGTCCGAACACTTCTTATATAAGTTCGGCACCCCGAGTTTAGCATTATATGCATTGGCTCCGAATCATGTCTTTGGTCAATAGTTGGGTTGCCCGACTCCTGTGCTTGCTACCTACGTTCTGCTCCATCGGCTAGGGTAGTAAAGGGAGAACTATTGCGATTGTGCCCTGGCTTTGACCAGACAAGCACCTCAGTAGAGAAAGCCGAAAACTGACTGTCATGATGTGTCGAGAGCCGGTCAGCTACTTGAGGGTTACAAATCGTTGGAGATTTTTTCCGCGTTACGCGAGAGATCGGCACTTCCCGATCAGATGCTAACAGTAATCCGGCTTAAACCAGGGGTTGCACCCATGCTTTATTATAAAACTCCTATGGCTAAGTGAGGGCGTTAAAGCCATAAAGTCTGATTGCCTTATTCGTTGCGCTAAACAACTCCTTCAACAATCATGTAATTAGATCAAGATTGTTTAGATTCCATTCCGAACACCTCCATACTATCTACATGAGGGCAGAAGCTGACGACTGGCCAACCCTCAGATTACACACAACATGGCCGTATAGGAGGAAACAATTCAAAGCATAATAAAATTACTTTACAAAAACTGGCTTTGTTCCCATAATACTAGTCAAAGGCAAACATGAATACATTTATTCAAATACAATGTCATGTGAACATTGCGCCGCTACAAGTCGAGACCCTTCTACGACATCCTCGAAATATCGCTCGGGTGTGCGGTGCTCCTTGCCCTCCGGCGGCCCGCTGGCGACTTCAATAGCGTTCATCTTCGCCCACCACATCTTTTAGCGAGCGAAGGCCATACGGGCACCCTCAATACAGACGGAGCGCTTGATAACGTCCAGCCGAGGACATGCGTTCACCATCCGCCTCACGAGTCTGAAGTAGCTGCTAGGCATAGCTTCGCTGGCCACAGCCGGTTTATCAAATCCTTAATGGCTAGTTTGGCCACCCTATTGTAACGCCCAAGACCGAAGCTTCAGATGCCTTCCATGTTTTTGGGTGTTGTCGGGTGATTCGTTTTGGTTCGTTGCATCATGTGCATTGCATCATGTCATCATGTCATCATGTCATCATGCCATAAGTCTTTTTGCAACTCACTTAGATAAATTGCATGGATCTTCGGTCCATTTAAACCGAGGGAAGGGTGACTTCTCTTTATAACATATCCTCCCGATATTAGGGAGCTATTATAAATATTCCATTCTTTTGGAATTAACCATAACACACGTGCAAAATATTCCCCATGTCTATTCCTCTTTGAGTTTGATCTCCAAACCTTGCCCAATAATTCTTTCCCCTTTTACCGGGGCTCCTCCAAAACTCCGAACATTTTTGGACCTTCCTAACCCTCACTTCCTATTCAAACCATTTGAATTTAAATCAAATGAGTTTGAATTTAAACTTTGAAAAATGGCCACTCCATCTTTCTTGGATCGTGCACATTTTTGCTAGTCCGGGAATATTATCCGCATGCCCAAATTCTTACTCTAACCTTCTCTTCTCTCTTTTCCTTTCTCTTTATTTCTCTGTTATTTAAAAGAAAAGGAAATAGCAGAGAGAGGAGAGAGACCAGCAGGCCTGCCTCTAGGGCCATCCCTAGGCCCAACCAGCCGCCGGCCTCCCTAGGTCAACTCCTGGGCCGGCTCCAAGGCCCAGCCGCCCCCACCAGTTTCCATAACCCTAGCCCGATCTCCCTCTCCCTCGATTCCTTCCCAGCGCCGCCAGACCGAGCGCTACCCGATCCATCTCCCTCTCGATCCCTCCCTCACTCGCGGTCTTCCCTTCTCCCTCCTCGTGCGCCGCACCTCCTCCCCCGAGCAGCGCCCCATGGAGCCGCCTTCTCCACTCCAGTGAGGCCGCCGCTGCGCCATCTCGCTTCCTCCCCATCTCCAGCAAGGCCGCCGTGCCAAGCCATACCTGACCTCCTCCTACGCCGTCGCCTCGCCATGGAGCAGCTTCGCTCGGACCTCTTCTGCGCCTCCATGCCGTCTTCCGCACCCTGACCTCCTCGTCACTGCTGCGCCCGTCCCTGGCCAGCGGTGCCCTTGCCGGAGCCACCTTGCCTCGCCTCCTTCTGCAGGTCCCGACGACACAAGCCCCGACGCGACCGCCCTTGGCTTGCTCGCCTTGCCTCGCGCGACCCGAATGGCCGCCGGCCATGGAGACCACCATGCTGGCCTACAGCTTCGCGCACACCGCTGCTGCCCTCATCTACTCCGCCTCCGTTGCGTCAAGGAACCCCGGCCATCTCCTGCTCCTCGTCGACCTTCGCTGGGTGCGCCACCGCTTCCCCGCTTCAGACCAAGACCGACGTCGGCCACTGCTTCTAGCCGCGGCTCGGCCATGCACCAACTACCAGCAGCTCAAGTTGCCTTCATTCATCTCTGGTGACCTCCTGAGGCAGAGCCGTGCAAGACCCCAATGAACCCATGGGCGTCAAGTACCTCTATCGAAGACTCCCACCGAAGACACGTGAGCGACTACTACATGAAACGAGCACCACGACGACCCTCGGAGAGTTCATATTCGTCAAGTTCATCTACGTGTGTGTACGACTACATACCCGGGATTCGTCTAGTACCTCTACAGCAGACCCGAATGTCTACAAACGGTGCACGCCGCCCGAAGGCCTCGGATACCGTCAAGTACCTACACCGGCAAGGCTACACGGACGTTCGTTCCACTACTACACCGAAACGGCAAGGTCAACTATATTTTGTGGCCCCGTCCGGAGTCGTCAAGTACCCGAAGACCATATTGGCACCAAGTACATCTACCGCCGTCTTCGGAATCGCTAAGAACGTCAAGCACCCCTTCGAGATGACGAGACCGACAAGTTCAAATGACCCCAAGTACCTCTCCGAAAACGAGACGTATACTGCTACCGTTGCAAGAATCGAGACCGACAAGTCCGAAGATGCAAGTAACACTCTGAACCATGTACGACGACCGTCGCTGAAGACCCGTGTAACGCAAATGTCAAGTTCAACTACCGTCACGTGAACCGCTACTTCCCACGACGACCCTGTGAACAACTACTTCCCCTTCGACACGTGTACCCCTACCGCCGAATTCGATCCGTTCCGATAATGCACGCTTCGAAGGTATAACCCCGAGACGACCGCCCGAGAACGAATGCTTGCGATGTTTGAGATGCCCATGTTTGCCCCGTGCCCAAATTTTCGCTCGTTTCCTTGTCGCCAAATCATGGGACACCCGAAATTCGGGAGTGCCCCACCATCTTTTGTACGCATCCGCACACTTATCCTTTGCATCGGTATCTCAATCGAGTTACCGGAACCGGAACATTGCAGTGGCACCATTTTCGTTATCGTTGTCGTGGCACCCCTTTTCTTTCCACCACGGTGACAAATGCTTCATAATGCTCTTGTGAACTTTTATTAAAAATTGCATAAACTGGTCCATGTCATCCGCATCATGATAACAACAATCAAAATGCTTAAATTGTTGTTTGCATTTAAATTGCTAATGCATATGGGGATTTACCGGATTCGTTATTCGTTATATCCGGCCCCATTTAAATTGTTTAGATGGTATAGTTTTGTTATGCTTCACCTCTTGCCATGTTAACCAACATTTAATATTGTTGAGTACCTAACCGAGAGTGAACTAAATAATTGATGTGGTGTTCCGTCAATATGCAACTCCGTTGCATATTGAGCTCCACTTAATTTGTAGGGTTGCTTGTGCACCTTGCCATGCCATGCTTCATTAAACTGGACATGCATCATACTTGATTGTGCATCATGCCATGATTATGTGGTGGTTGTTTACCATGATTGTTTGCTTCTTTCCGGTGTTGCTTCTTCGGGTTGGTTCCGATAACGTCGCGTTTCTGAGGACCCGTTCGTCTACATCCGTTTGTCTTCTTCATGGACTCGTTCTTCTTCCTTGCGTGATTACAGGCAACATGACCATACCCTTGATATCACTTCTATCTTTGCTTGCTAGTTGCTCGCTCTTTTGCTATGCCTATGCTGCGATACCTACCACTTGCTTATCATGCCTCCCATATTATTGAACCAAGCCTCTAACCCGCCTTGTCCTAGCAAACCGTTGTTTGGCTATGTTACCGCTTCGCTCAGCCCCTCTTATAGCGTTGTTAGTTGCAGGTGAAGATTGAAGTTTGTTCCTTGTTGGAACATGGAGATGTTGTTCCTTGTTGGAACATGTTTACTTGTTGGGATATCACAATATATATTATTTAATTAATGCATCTATATACTTGGTAAAGGGTGGAAGGCCCGGCCTTATGCCTGGTGTTTTGTTCCAGTCTTGCCGCCATAGTTTCTGTCATATCGGTGTTATGTTCCCGGATTTTGCGTTCCTTACGCGGTTGGGCTATTATGGGAACCCCTTGACAGTTCGCCTTGGATAAAACTCCTCCGGCAATGCCCAACATTGGTTTTACCATTCGCCACCTAGCCTCTTTTTCCCTTGGGTTTCGCGGACTCAAGGGTCATCTTTATTTT
>NC_041388.1:90562689-90582648 GCF_002162155.2 Triticum dicoccoides
AGTGCTCCTCTGAGTGTTGGTCCGACCGAGCAGACTGCAGGGCCACCTCGGGGCAACTTGAGGTTTGGTTTTACTCGTAGGATGTCTCATCTGAGTGTGCCCTGAGAACGAGATATGTGCAGCTCCTATCGGGATTTGTCGGCACATTCGGGCGGTGTTGCTGGATTTGTTTTACCTTGTCGAAGTTGTCTTGTAGAACCGGGATGCCGAGTCTGATCGGAATGTCCCGGGAGAATGTTTATCCTTCGTTGACCGTGAGAGCTTGTGATGGGCTAATTTGGGACACCCCTGCAGGGATTGAACTTTCGAAAGCCGTGCCCGCGGTTATGGGCAGATGGGAATTTGTTAACGTCCGGTTGTAGAAAACCTGAAGTTAACCTTAATTAAAATCCATCAACCGCATGTGTAACCATGATGGTCTCTTCTTGGTGGAGTCCGGGAAGTGAACACGGTGTTGGAGTTATGCTTGACGTAGGTTGTTCTAGGATCACTTCTTGATCATAGTTTTATCGACTGTGCCTTGCCTTCTCTTCTCGCTCTCTTTTTGTATGTTAGCCACCATATATGCTAGTCACTTGCTGCAGCTCCACCTCATACCTTTACCTTACCCATAAGCTTAAATAGTCTTGATCGCGAGGGTGTGAGATTGCTGAGTCCCCGTGACTCACAGATACTTCCAAAACCAGCTTGCAGGTGTCGATGAGACCGTGCAGGTGACGCAACCCAGCTCAAGGAGGAGCTCGATGAAGATCTTGTCCTTTGTGTTGTTTCTTTCTAGTTGATCAGTAGTGGAGCCCAGTTGGGGTCGATCGGGGATCTGTGTAGCATTTGGGGTAGTCTTCTTTTATTTTGGTTCCGTAGTCGGACCTTGTTTGTATCTTGATGATGTAATTCCTTATTCATGTAATTGTGTGAAGTGGCGATTGTAAGCAAACTATGTATCTCTTTCCCTTATGTATTACATGGGTTGTGTGAAGATTACCTCACTTGCGACATTTCTTTCAATGCGGTTATGCCTCTAAGTCGTGCTTCGACACGTGGGAGATATAGCCGCATCGAGGGCGTTACAAGTTGGTAATCAGAGCCTTCCCCGACCTTAGGAGCCCCCACTGCTTGATCGAATTAGCGGACGAGTTGAGTCTAGAAAAATGTTTTGACTCATTTAGGAATTATATATCAGAGAGTTTAGGAATTCCTTTTACTCCCCAGTCCCTTCATCGCTCTGGTAAGGCATCCTGACGTAGAGTTTTGACTCTTCTCTTCTCAAATTTCACTAAAAAAAATTTAGGATCATGCGGGTATCTCGGAATCGTTCTGATCGATTTGTGACGAGAACAATTTTCTTGGTGCCTCCTGTCATTTAGGGGTTGTGGCAGTGTCCCGGGGAGTTGAGCTCCGAGGTGTTATCATCACAATTTTATTGTTGCAGTTCTGGAATACCTGAGATTAGTTTCGCCGACATTGAAAATCTCTTTTATGCAGTTGTTGGTGAGATAACCTCGACGCCACCCAGTACTGGGGCAGGAGTTCGGGAGTATTGCCATAACTCGTATAACGGATGCTTTTCGAAGGTTGAGGTAGTTGATTTCCGAAGGTTTCTTGGTTATGTGTTGAAGGATGGATACAGCTAGATGTAGGATTTGCTAGTTTTGGGTGAGATATTATGCTTCCCCTGTATCCCCAACACCTGATTGCATAACCGGAAAGTTTTGGGAGTTTATAAGTGGGAATTCAAGTAGCTCTTAGGATATCTTTCCAACAGATGTATGATATGAAATTGGGGTTCGACGTCTAGTGGTCGGCCTATTCACGGTCGGTTTTACAGTGGTCTTGTTGTGTCTTAAAGAGTCCTTGGCTATGCCGACTCTGGGACGCTTCGTATGTCATGTGAACTGCCTTGTACATGATGGTGCGTACGCTCAAGCCCGTGTAGGCCCCACCACGAAAACTTCGGATGAAATCTCTAACATATATTTGTTTCGGCTTATTCTGCAAGCCAATCCTTTATTTTGTTTTGAGTTGTGGTATTCGAGTTGCTTCAATGTCAAGTGTTGATTCCATACCTTTCCTAAATGGTGTTCTCATACTCCGATGTGAATACCAATCCTTCTCGATCATCGAGGTCCTCATGTCAATCCTTTTCAACCGGTGTGTTTTCTCTTCAAGCGGATCCGTTCATTCTCAACATCCGCAAGACTCAATCTCAGCTTTCTCAACGGTGTTCATTTCATCCATCCCAAGTTGTCTTTGCTTTCCCACCCTCACGCCCCTTTTTCTTCAAGGACTAAAATTCCTTATTCAACTATCCATTTTTTTTATTGGAAGTCTCTCCATTCTTTTTCCTTCATGTTCTTACTCGGTGTTTCTCATGAAGATGCTATACTCGTCCATCATTCTCCATTCTTTTCTTCTTCGGTGGATTCAACTTAAGCTTTTGGTGTTGATCTGTCACGCCTTCGATGCGGCTATATCTCCCACGTGTCAAAGCATGACTTAGAGGCATAACCGCATTGAAAGCAATGTCGCAAGTGAGGTAATCTTCACACAACCCATGTAATACATAAGGGAAAAGCGTTACATAGTTGGCTTACAATCGCCACTTCACACAAATACATGAATAAAGCATTACATCAACCAGATACAAACAAGGTCCGACTATGGAACCAAAATAAAAGAAGACTACCCCAAATGCTACACAGATCCCCGATCGACCCCAACTGGGCTCCACTACTGATCAACTGGAAAACGGATCAACACAAAGGACAAGATCTTCATTGAGCTCCTCCTTGAGCTTGGTTGCGTCACCTGCACGGTCTCATCGGCACCTGCAAGCTGGTTTTGGAAGTATCTGTGAGTCACGGGGACTCAGCAATCTCACACCCTCGCGATCAAGACTATTTAAGCTTATGGGTAAGGTAAAGGTATGAGGTGGAACTGCAGCAAGCGACTAGCATATATGGTGGCTAACCTATTCGCAAAAGAGAGCGAGAAGAGAAGGCAAAGCATGAACGAAGAACTAAAGAACAACCTACAGCAAACATAACTCCAACACCGTGTTCACTTCCCGGACTCCACCAGAGAGAGACCATAACGGTTACACACACGGTTGGTGCATTTTAATTAAGATCAACTTCAGGTTTTCTACAACCGGACATTAACAAATTCCCATCTGCCCATAACCGCGGGCACGGCTTTCGAAAGTTCAAATCCCTGCAGGGGTGTCCCAACTTAGCCCATCACAATCTCTCACGGTTAACGAAGGATAAACCTTCTCCCAAGACATTCCGATCAGACTCGGTATCCCGGTTCTACAAGACAACTTCGACAAAGATAAAACAAGTCCAGCAACACCGCCCGAATGTGCCGACAAATCCCGATAGGAGCTGCACATATCTCGTTCTCAGGGCACACTCAGATGAGACATCCTACGAGTAAAACCAAACCTCAAGTTGCCCCGAGGTGGCCCCGCAGTCTGCTCGGTCGGACCAACACTCAGAGGAGCACTGGCCTAGGGGGGTTTAAATAAGATGACCCTTGAGTCTGCAGAACCCAAGGGAAAGAAAAGGCTAGGTGGAGAATGGTAAAACCAATGTTGGGCATTGCTGGAAGAGTTTTATTGAAGGTGAACTGTCAAGGGGTTCCCATTATAGCCCAACCGCGTAAGGAACGCAAAATCCGGGAACATAACGCCGATATGACGGAAACTAGGGCGGCAAGAGTGGAACAAAACACCAGGCATAAGGCCGAGCCTTCCACCCTTTACCAAGTGTATAGATGCATTAATTAAATAAGACATATTGTGATATCCCAACAAGTAAACAGGTTCCAACAAGGAACAACATCTCCATGTTCCAACAAGGAACAAACTTCAATCTTCACCTGCAACTAACAATGCTATAAGAGGGGTTGAGCAAAATGGTAACATAGCCAAACAACGGTTTGCTAGGACAAGGTGGGTTAGAGGCTTGGTTCAACAATATAGGAGGCATGATAAGCAAGTGGTAGGTATCGCAGCATAGGCATAGCAAAAGAGCGAGCATCTAGCAAGCAAAGATAGAAGTGATTTCGAGGGTATGGTCATCTTGCCTGAAATCCCGCAAGGAAGAAAAGCGAGTCCATGAAGAAGATAAACGGACGTAGTCTAACGGATCCTCACAAACACGACGTTATCGGAACCAACCCGAAGAAGCAACACCGAAAAGAAACACACAACATAGTAAACAACCACTACAACAACATAGCATGATGCACAACAAATATGATGCATGTCCGATTTAATGAGGCATGGCAAAGTGCACAAACAATCCTACAAATTAAGTGGAGCTCAATATGCAATGCATATTGACGAAACACCACATTCAAGTTATTTAGTTCGATCTCGTTTATGTACCCAACAATATTAAATGTTGTTAAAACATGTCAAGAGGTGAAGCATAATGCAACTATCTATCTAGGCAAGTTTAAATGAGGTCGGAAGCAACAAACAACAATTCCGGTAAATCCCCATGTGCATATATTAGGTTTGGTGCTGTTCTGCCCTAAACCAAATTTTACAGTTATTAAACATGCAAGATAATGCCACCATGTTAAACTAGGAAAAATTCTACCCCATTTACATATAAAGTTTATTAAAATCCGAGTTACGGTTATTTAGTTATGAATTTAATCATTTTAACATGGCAATAGGCAAATATAAGCAAACATCATTTTAATCGTTTTCAATATGGATGAAAGTGGCATATTATGAAATTAGATGAAAAACTAAGCATTTTTCATATAAAGTTTGTTTTAATCCGATGCACGGTTAAATAGTTAGGAAATGCATGAAGCTTAGGGAGTTTTCTGCAAAACTGTTGTCTCAGGTTAAATGGACAAATTCGCAGCGCATAGAAAAAACAACTATGGGCTGGATCTGAGAAGAACTGGGCTGCTCACCCATGGACTTGACACGTGAGGTAGAGGCGAACTGGGCCGGCTGGGGTGAGAAGTGTGCGCTGGGCCTTGGCCCGTTCGGTGGAGGAGGGAGGCCTGGCGCTGGCTTGCGGCTGGGCTTGAGGCACCGCAAGAGGAGGCCCACGCACAGATCTGGCCCAAACTGGCGACGTGCACGGTCAACGGGCATCGAGCGGGTCCAGGCACAGGCAAAACTCGTCGCCGTGGTCACCGTCCTCGCGTGCGGGCGTAGCGGCCTGAAGAAGGCGGCGCCGATGGCAGGGAACGGCCGGGAACAGGGGTCTCCGTCCCGGATCTGGTTCATGGCGGCTTGGGGAGGCGGACCAACTCCAGGACGGGTGCGCGGTCAACGCGAGCGGGACTTGGCGCTGGAGAAGCGTGCGAGCAAAGGCGGGACGAGGGACTTGTCTCTGGTCGTCGTCGTTCGTGAAGCGGGTTGGCGATGCGGTTGGCTGCCACCTCCAGATCGAAGCGAGGACCCGGGTTCAACGCGCGCGATGCAGAGGCCGGGCATGGGGTCGACACAGAGGACGCAGCAGCGTGCGGGTGGAAGCAGAGCTTCGGCGTGAGGCATGGACTTGGCGCGGCGGCAGGGTCCGGGAATGGGCGCGGGGAGGCACTTGGGTCCAGGCCAGCGCGGAGGACTCCAATAGCGGCTTGGTTCACTGGATTCGAGAGAAGAACACGGCGGCTCGGCCTTGGCGTCCATGGCGCTGCGGGATAGTTCCTGGGTATGCTCGGACTAGGGTTAGCCTCTTTATATAGCAGGTGGGATTAGGTTAGGGGGTATCTGGAGCCTTCGATCAAAATCGGACGGTCGCGAATAAAATAGCTAGGGAGTCCAAAAAAATGGTGACGTTTTGTAGACGTTTGGGGATGATCCGGACACGACGGTGACGACTGCTCGGGTCATGTCCGGGACAACTTTTAGGGCGCGCGTGCGAGGAGGGCCGCGGGCTGACGAGAGGGGTTACGTTGGGCCTGGCGCTAGGTAGTGGACTGTGGAGAGAGGGTTGGTCTGAGAGAAGAGGGGAGAGATGCAGCCCGGCACGGTTTCCGGATACCGAAAACGTCCGACGATAGACCGGCTATACTGCCGCTATAGTTTAATGGTTAGGCTATCAAGCGAACTCCGAATGCGATGAAACTTGACAGGCGGTCTATCTACACTATAATAAGACCACACGCCAACTTTCAACCCAATCAGAGAAAAATTTCCAGCCACTTATAAAAATACTATTTCGGACGTGCCGCGGGCGCGTGCAAAGGTGCCTGGACTCAGAACGGACAACAGAAGGAACGAGGAGACCGGGACGGATGCAAGTTTTGAAAACATGATGATGCTATGCACATGATGACATGATATGAGATGCAACACGCAAGCAAATGACATGGCAACAATAGCGAATAAGCGGAGGACACCTGGCACATCGGTCTCGGGGCGTTACAACACTCAACCACTACGAGAGGATCTCGTCCCGAGATCTAGAATGGCACCATAGGGAAAACGAAAGAGAAAGAGAAGAGGTAAAACTAAGTTGCTTCTTTGACAAACGAGTGAAACCAGGAAACCTTGAAAAGTTGAACAAATTGAAAGAAAGAATACAACGGAGGTGAACGAAGTTGAAAACACCCCGTTAGAAAAGAGGAACAAGGAAGAACAATTTCTTATAGCACACCGATTGAAAAGAGATACAAGACTTGATAGGAAGAAATTGAACATGATCTTGACAAACCGAGATGAGGAGTGAAAAGAGCAACATCACTAGACCTCCGGGAGAAATAATAGAAGTTGGCTCTTGGAAAGGAAAGAATTTAGAGGAAAAAGACATCTTCTACCACAAAAGAGTTTGAAAAGGCGTCCTTAGGAGAAGGGTCGAACGGAGTTGTTGGAACACCAACAACGAAAAGAATACGCTTGATATGGTCTTATGGACCACATCTCAAATTATGATGTGACAGCCTGCCACTCACGGAAAAAGAATTGGATTGGAATAACAAGGAGACGAGAAAGTATATCGCACCGGAAAGGATAAATGAAGAACTTGGATCATTTATAAGCACCATAATAGCAACCATCCATAGGGAAGGCTTAAGGTGAAATATAACCAAAGATAACTCCAAGGAAGAGATTGATGGCTTTTAATATCCCATTCTTGACCACATGTGAATCATGAAACATGAACTCGAATTATCAAGAATGATATAATGCCACCTCTATTGATACGGAAGGAAGAATTGTACTCCGGATTGCAAGATGAAGAAAACTTGAGCTCCTTAGAAAAGAATCTCGATGAACACTTCGAGAAGGAATATAAATCCTTGATGAACTATCATGTAAAACCTTCATGAGAACTCCGGAAATAAAAGAAATGATCAATCAAAATGGAGGATGAAAAGAATAAGGTTGAAGCCTTGTAATGATTTAAATGAATCTCCGTGGTGATGTAATTGCGAGAGCTTGGAACTCCGGGAAAAGAAAAGATAAAGCATCTCGAACCCAGAATGTGATATGATGCACCTCCGGAATAAGGAATTAATCACTTGGATGAACAAGAATAAGGATTACGTTATGCGTATCCTTCACCAATTTAAATTGATGACAAACAACGGATTTGGCATACTACTTATTCTCGAAGAAAGGATTAAGATAGATATCACGCCAACTTGAGAAGGTCTTCAACGAAACACCGGTGGAATTGAAACAATGAATGAATTGATATGATAACGAAAGAAGAGGAATCTTGCACGAACCACCGTAAGAATTAAAATGACAGAAGGAAAGATAAAGGAATACCGGGAAAAATTATGAAATGAACGAGGATACTTGAGAGAAATTAGATACAAGTGAAGGAAGGGATCACAAACTGATTAGCGAATATTGAATGATGCACCGGTAAGATTGGAGAATGATAACTAGAAGCTGAGAATGAAAAACCTGAAATGATGGACTCCGGATAATCAAACTGAGAAGACTCTTGAATTGCTCTAATTCTCACGATCAAAACAATTACAAGAGGATGGCAACAAGCTAGAATCACGAATCTTGAAGAGAATGGAGCAAGATTAAAGAGAAACTCTTCTTCGGTCTTCAAAATCTGAGAATGACGACGAGAAGCACCACCATGAATTATTTAGACACTCCGGAATGAAGAAAAGAGGAGAGTTTGAACCAAAGATGAAAAGAATTTGAAAGATCTTGGAGAAAAACATATGACAGATGATGAATCATTCTTACGTCAAATTTGAAATGAATTTAGGATAGTTCCGGTAAAATTAGAAGAGTCAGGTAAGATCCTGGGAAAAGACCTGTGGGTTAGGGCCCACTCAAAAGAACACCGTTGAAAAGATTTAAAAGAGAGATTGCACCAGTTGAATTAAATGGCTTGAATGAGGTGACATCCTCGAAAGACCTTGAACGAAAGCAGAGTGGAAACACGAATCTTCTGAGATATCTTGAGCACTCCGGAACAAATGAATAGCGAGGAGTGAATTATTATGAGGTGCACCGGTATGAGGAGGTATTGAAACGAGGAAGGGATATGATCAACAAAGCTTGACTTGAAACCATCGGAGAAGATAAAAGAAACGAAGAATGATGAACTAGAAGCTCCGTTAGTATGTTCATGAGAATCACCGGATAAGAACATTGAAGGAAAAGAATGGAGAGGCTTCACATCAATAAGATGGATACTCGATTAAGAAATCTGAGTCCTTGAAGAAAAATAAGGGAGGGAGGGCGGGAAAAACAAAGGCAACTTGGAGATGGATGAAACAAACAACATTGAGAAGAACCGATAATTGATCTTGCGAATGTTGAAGTGATCGGATCCACTTGAAGAGAGACACACCGGTAGAACAAGATTGGCATAACAATCTCGATTATCGAGAAGGATTAGTATTCACATCGGAGTATGAGAACACCATTTGGGGAAGGTATGGAATCAACACTTGACATTGAAGCAACTCGAATACCACAACTCCAAACAAAAACAAAGGATTGGCTTGCAGAATAAGCCAGAACAAACATATGATAGAGATTTCGTTCGAAGTTTTCGTGGTGGGGCCTACACGGGCTCGATCGTATAGCACCATCATGTACAAGGCAGTGCACACGACATACGAAGCGTCCCCGAGTCGGTATAGCCAAGGACTCTTTAAGACACAACGAGACCACTGTAAAACCAACCGTGAATAGGCGGACCACTAGACGTCGAACCCCAATTTCATATCATACATCTGTCGGAATGATATCCTAAGAGCTACTTGTTTTCCCACTTATAAACTCCCAAAAATTTTTGGTTATGCAATCAGGTGTTGGGGATACAGGGGAAGCATAATATCTCACCCAAACTAGCAAATCCTACATCCAGCTGTATCCATCCTTCAACACATAACCGAGAAATACTTCGGAAATCGTCTACCTCAACCTTCGAAAAGCATCCGTTATACGAGTTATGGCAATACTCATGAACTCCCGCCCCAGTACTGGGTGGCGTCGAGGTTATCTCACCAACAACTGCATAAAAGAGATTTTCGATGTCGGCGAAACTAAACTCAGGTATTCCAGAACTGCCGCGATAAAATTGCGACGACAACACCTCGGAGCTCAACTCCCCGGGACACTGCCACAACCCCTAAATGACAGGAGGCACCAAGAACAATGTTCTCGTCACAAAACCATCAGAACGATTCCAAGATACCCGTGTGATCCTAAAAAAAATTAGTGAAATTTGAGAAGAGAAGAGTCAAAACTCTACATCAGGATGCCTTACCAGAGCGATGAAGGGACTGGGAGTAAAAAGAATTCCTAAACTCTCTGATATATAATTCCTAAATGACTCAAAAAAAATTCTAGACTCAACTCGTCCGCTAATTCGATCAAGCAATGGGGCTCCTAAGGTCGGGGAAGGCTCTGATTACCAACTTGTCACGCCCTCGATGCGGCTATATCTCCCACGTGTCGAAGCACGACTTAGAGGCATAACCACATTGAAAGCAATGTTGCAAGTGAGGTAATCTTCACACAACCCATGTAATACATAAGGGAAAAGCGTTACATAGTTGGCATACAATCGCCACTTCACACAAATACATGAATAAAGCATTACATCAACCGGATACAAACAAGGTCCGACTACGGAACCAAAATAAAAGAAGACTACCCCAAACGCTACACAGATCCCCGATCGACCCCAACTGGGCTCCACTACTGATCAACTGGAAACGGATCAACACAAAGGACAAGATCTTCATCGAGCTCCTCCTTGAGCTTGGTTGCGTCACCTGCACGGTCTCATCGGCACCTGCAAGCTAGTTTTGGAAGTATCTGTGAGTCACGGGGACTCAGCAATCTCACACCCTCGCAATCAAGACTATTTAAGCTTATGGGTAAGGTAAAGGTATGAGGTGGAACTGCAGCAAGCGACTAGCATATATGGTGGCTAACCTGTTCGCAAAAGAGAGCGAGAAGAGAAGGCAAAGCACGAACGAAGAACTAAAGAACAACCTACGGCAAACATAACTCCAACACCGTGTTCACTTCCTGGACTCCGCCGGAAAGAGACCATCACGGTTACACACACGGTTGGTCCATTTTAATTAAGATCAACTTTAGGTTTTCTACAACCGGACATTAACAAATTCCCATCTGCCCATAACCGTGGGCACGGCTTTCGAAAGTTCAAATCCCTGCAGGGGTGTCCCAACTTAGCCCATCACAAGCTCTCACGGTTAACGAAGGATAAACCTTCTCCCAAGACATTCCGATCAGACTCGGTATCCCGGTTCTACAAGACAACTTCGACAAAGATAAAACAAGTCCAGCAACACCGCCCGAATGTGCCGACAAATCCCGATAGGAGCTGCACATATCTCGTTCTCAGGGCACACTCAGATGAGACATCCTACGAGTAAAACCAAACCTCAAGTTGCCCCGAGGTGGCCCCGCAGTCTGCTCGGTCGGACCAACACTCAGAGGAGCACTGTCCTAGGGGGGTTTAAATAAGATGACCCTTGAGTCTGCAGAACCCAAGGGAAAGAAAAGGCTAGGTGGAGAATGGTAAAACCAATGTTGGGCATTGCTGGAAGAGTTTTATTGAAGGCGAACTGTCAAGGGGTTCCCATTATAGCCCAACCGCGTAAGGAACGCAAAATCCGGGAACATAACGCCGATATGACGGAAACTAGGGCGGCAAGAGTGGAACAAAACACCAGGCATAAGGCCGAGCCTTCCACCCTTTACCAAGTGTATAGATGCATTAATTAAATAAGACATATTGTGATATCCCAACAAGTAAACAGATTCCAACAAGGAACAACATCTCCATGTTCCAACAAGGAACAAACTTCAATCTTCACCTGCAACTAACAACGCTATAAGAGGGGCTGAGCAAAGCGGTAACATAGCCAAACAATGGTTTGCTAGGACAAGGTGGGTTAGAGGCTTGGTTCAACAATATAGGAGGCATGATAAGCAAGTGGTAGGTATCGCAACATAGGCATAGCAAAAGAGCGAGCATCTAGCAAGCAAAGATAAAAGTGATTTCGAGGGTATGGTCATCTTGCCTGAAATCCCGCAAGGAAGAAAAACGAGTCCATGAAGAAGATAAACGGACATAGTCGAACGGATCCTCACAAACACGACGTTATCGGAACCAACCCGAAGAAGCAACACCGGAAAGAAACACACAACATAGTAAACAACCACTACAACAACATAGCATGATGCACAACAAATATGATGCATGTCCGGTTTAATGAGGCATGGCAAAGTGCACAAACAATCCTACAAATTAAGTGGAGCTCAATATGCAACTCCGTTGCATATTGACGAAACACCACATTCAAGTTATTTAGTTCGATCTCGTTTATGTACCCAACAATATTAAATGTTGTTAAAACATGTCAAGAGGTGAAGCATAATGCAACTATCTATCTAGGCAAGTTTAAATGAGGCCGGAAGCAACGAACAACAATTCTGGTAAATCCCCATCTGCATATATTAGGTTTGGTGCTGTTCTGCCCTAAACCAAATTTTATAGTTATTAAACATGCAAGATGATGCCACCATGTTAAACTTGGCAAAATTCTACCCCATTTACATATAAAGTTTATTAAAATCCGAGTTATGGTTATTTAGTTATGAATTTAATCATTTTAACATGGCAATAGGCAAATATAAGCAAACATCATTTTAATCGTTTTAAACATGGATGAAAGTTGCATATTATGAAATTAGATGAAAAACTCAGCATTTTTCATATAAAGTTTGTTTTAATCCGATGCACGGTTAAATAGTTAGGAAATGCATGAAGCTTAGGGAGTTTTCTGCAAAACTGATGTCTCACGTTAAATGGACAAATTTGCAGCGCACAGAAAAAAATAACTATGGGATGGATCTAAGAAGAACTGGGCTGCTCACCCATGGACTTGACACGTGAGGCACAGGCGAACTGGGCCGACTGGGGTGAGAAGTGTGCGCTGGGCCTTGGCCCGTTCGGTGGAGGAGGGAGGCCTGGCGCTGGCTTGCGTCTGGGCTTGAGGCGCCGCAAGAGGAGGCCGACGCACGGATCTGGCCCAAACTGGCGACCTACACGGTCAACGGACATCGAGCGGGTCTAGGCGCGGGCAAAACTCGTCTCCGTGGTCACCATCCTCGCGTGCGAGCGCAGTGGCCTGAAGAAGGCGGCGCCGATGGCAGGGAACGACCGGGAACAGGGGTCTCCAGCCCGGATCTGGTTCATGGCGGCTTGGGGAGGCGGACCAACTCCAGGACGGGTGCGCGGTCAACGCGAGCGGGACTTGGCGCTGAAGAAGCGTGCGAGCAGAGGCGGGACGAGGGACTTGTCTCTGGTCGTCGTCATTCATGAAGCGGGTTGGCGATGCGGTTGGCTTCCACCTCCAGATCAAAGCGAGGACCCGGTTTCAACACGCGCGATGCAGAGGCCGGGCATGGGGTTGATGCAGCGGACGCAGCAGCGTGCGGGTGGAAGCAGAGCTCCGGCGTGAGGCATGGACTTGGCGCGGCGGCGGGGTCCGGGAATGGGCGCGGGGAGGCACTTGGGTCCAGGCCGGCGCGGAGGACTCCAATAGCGGCTTGGTTCGCTGGATTCGAGAGAAGAACACGGCGGCTCGGCCTTGGTGTCCATGGCGCTGCGGGATAGCTCCTGGGTACCCGGGAGAGAGAGATGTGAGAGGAAGAGAGAAAAGAGAAAGGAGAAAGGGAGGAAGCACGGGAGGACAAGGGGAAGGAAGAAGGATGAGGTGCAGGGCCTGCTGGTTCGGTGGAGATTGTCGCCGTTGGCGTCTAGTACTCGGGCGAGGCGGCGCTGGTGGATCGAGGTGCTCGGGGACGAGCGAGCAGAGGAGGGGATCGATGGATTTGGAAGGAGTGCATTGGTTGGGTGGCGGCGAAAATCAAGGGAGAGGGTCGGAAAGAATTTGGATCGGGAGGAGATCCCGAGGTGGGATGGTGAGTGGTAGCGGCGGCAGGGAATAGGAGGATGGGACAGGTTTGGACTAGGGTTAGCCTCTTTATATAGCAGGTGGGATTAGGTTAGGGGGTATCTAGAGCCTCCGATCAAAATCGGACGGTCGCGAATAAAATAGCTAGGGAGTCCAAAAAACGGTGACGTTTTGTAGACGTTTGGGGATGATCCGGACACGACGGTGACGACTGCTTGGGTCGGGTCCGGGACAACTTTTCGGGCGCGCGCGTGAGGAGGGCCGTGGGTTGACGAGAGGGGTTAGGTTGGGCCTGGCGGTAGGTAGTGGACTGTGGAGAGAGGGTTGGTCTGAGAGAAGAGGGGAGAGATGCAGCCCGGCACGGTTTCCGGATATCAAAAACGTCCGACGATAGACCGGCTATACTGCCGCTATAGTTTAACGGTTGGGCTATCAAACGAACTCCGAATGCGATGAAACTTGACAGGCGGTCTATCTACACTATAATAAGACCACACGCCAACTTTCAACCCAATCCGAGAACATTTTCCGGCCACTTATAAAAATACTATTTTGGACGTGTCGCAGGCGCGTGCAAGGGTGTTTGGACTCAGAACGGACAATGGAAGGAACGAGGAGACCGGGACGGATGCAAGTTTTGAAAACATGATGATGCTATGCACATGATGACATGATATGAGATGCAACACGCAAGCAAATGACATGGCAACAACAGCAAATAAGCGGAGGACACCTGGCACATCGGTCTCGGGGCATTACATGATCATATCCTTTAACTCGTTTCAAATGTCTTCTCATGCCGGTGCACCTCATAATCATTCACCTCTCGCTATTCATTTGTTCCGGAGTGCTGAAGATATCTCGAAGATTCGTGTTTTCCACTCTGCATTCGTTCAAGATATTTCGAGGTTGTTATCTCATTCAAGCCATTTAAATTCAACGGGTGCATTCTCTCTTTTAAATCGTTCTACGGAGTTTCTTTTGAGTTGGCCCTAACCCACGGGTCTTTTCCTAGGATCTTACCTGAATCTTCTAATTCTCCCGAAGCTTTTCAAAAAAATTCTAAAGTTTGACGTAAGAATGATTTATCATCAGTCAAATGTCTTCTCCAAGATCGGTTAAATTCTTTTCATTGTTGGCTCAACCTTCCATTTTTTCATCTCGGAGTATCTCAACAATTTGGTGGTGTTTCTCATCGTCATTATCAGATTTTGAAGACCGAAGAAGAGTTTATTTTAAATCTTCCCCCATTCTCTGCCATCCTCCCATAATTGTTTCGGTTGTGAGAATTTCTTTTCACCCGTCCAGAGTAATTCAGGAGTCTTTTCAGTTTGTGCCTCTAAAGGCCATCATTTCGGAATTATTCATTCTAGCTTTCATCTCTCATCCTCCTAATTTTACCGGTGCATCGATCAAGTATCCTCTTATCAGCTCTTGACCTCTTCGTTCTCATGTATCTAACTTCCCGCATGTATCTTCATTCGTTTTCCAATTCTTTCCGGTGATCTGTGCTTTTGCTACTCCTTTGTTCTATTCTCACGGTGGTCTGTTCAAGAATTTCTTCTTCCTTCGTTTATCATATCTATGTATTCGTTGTCCCAAATTCTAACGGTGGATCGTTGAAGACTTTCTCAAGTTTGCGCAATATCTATCTTAATCCTTTCTATGAGAATAAGTAGTATGCCAAATCTGTTGCTTGTCATCAATTTAATTGGTGAAGGATAAGCATAATGCAATCCTTATTCTTGTTTTTTTTCTTCCAAGTGATTAATTCCTTATTCCGGGGGTTCATTAAAATTCTTGATCTCAATTATTCATCTTTTCTTTTACCGGAGTTCCGAGCTCTCTCAACTATATCGTCACGAAGATCCATCTAATCATTGCAAGGGTTCAACTGGTGTTTCCAACTTCTCCTTCATTCCATTTTGATCATCCTTTTGTTACCAGAGTTCTTCATGGAGGTTCTACATAATGGTCCATCAAGGATTTAATTCCTTCTCCAACTTTTTCATCGAGACTCTTTTCTAAGAAGCTCAAGCTTTCTTCATATTGTAATCCGGAGTGCAATTCTTTCTTCCGTATCATTGGAGATGGTATTTTGTCATTCTTGATAATCTGAGTTCATGTTTCATGATTCGAATGTTGTTAAGAATGAGATATTTTTAAATCCATCAACCTCTTCGTTGGAATTATCTTGGGTTATATTTCACCTAAATCCTTCCCTAAGGATTGTTGCTATCTATGGTGATTATAAATGATCCAAGTTCTTCATTTATCCTTACGGTGAAATAAGTTTCTCGTCTCCTTCTTGTTCTTATCAATCCAGTCAATTCTTTTCCCGTGAATGGCTGGTCTTCACCTCATAATTTGGGGATGTTTTCCTTAAGACCATTGGAAATCATATCTTTTGTTGTTGGTTTTTTCAACAACTCCATTCGACCCTTCTCCTAACGATGTTTCTTCAAGCTCATTTCTGGCAGAAATTGTCATTTTCTTCTCCGTCCCTTTATCCCAACAATCTAGCTTCTATTCTTTTGTTCCGGAGGCATTGTGTTGTTGCTCTCTTCAACCCTTCTTCTTATGTTTGTCAGGACCTTATTCTTTTCGTGCTTATCCATTTAACCAGAGTATCGTGCCCTCTTTTCAAGTGCTATCATTTTGTCAAGTTTTGCCTCCCTTCTCAGACGGAGTGCTGCCCAAATTATATCATTCTTAATCCTTCTCTATCTTGTTTTGACTGGAGTGGTTTCAATATATATATTGCCCTTCAACCTCAAGGTTTTTTAGCAATGTTCCTTGTTCCTCTTTTTTCTAACGGAGTGTTTTCGACTTTGTTCACCTTCGTTGTTTTCCTTCTCGAATTTGTTCAACCTCGCAAGGTTCTTTGGTTTCACTCGTTTGTCAATAAGCAACTTAGTTCTACCTCTTCTCTTTCTCTTCCGTTTTTTCCCTCCGGTGCCATTCTAGATCTCGGGATGAGATCCTCTCGTAGTGGTGGAGTGTTGTAACGCCCAAGACCGAAGCTTCAGATGCCTTCCATGTTTCCGGGTGTTGTCGGGTGATTCGTTTTGGTTCGTTGCATCATGTGCATTGCATCATGTCATCATGTCATCATGCCATAAGTCTTTTTGCAACTCACTTAAATAAATTGCATGGATCTTCGGTCCATTTAAATCGAGGGAAGGGTGACTTCTCTTTATAACATATCCTCCCGATATTAGGGAGCTATTATAAATATTCCATTCTTTTGGAATTAACCATAACACACGTGCAAAATATTCCCCATGTCTATTCCTCTTTGAGTTTGATCTCCAAACCTTGCCCAATAATTCTTTCCCCTTTTACCGGGGCTCCTCCAAAACTCCGAACCTTTTTGGACCTTCCTAACCCTCACCTCCTATTCGAACCATTTGAATTTAAATCAAATGATTTTGAATTTAAACTTTGAAAAATGGCCACTCCATTTTTCTTGGATTGTGCACATTTTTGCTAGTCCGGGAATATTATCCGCATGCCCAAATTCTTACTCTAACCTTCTCTTCTCTCTTTTCCTTTCTCTTTATTTCTATGTTATTTAAAAGAAAAGGAAATAGCAGAGAGAGGAGAGAGACCAGCAGGCCTGCCTCTAGGGCCATCCCTAGGCCCAACCAGCCGCCGGCCTCCCTAGGTCAACTCCTGGGCTGGCTCCAAGGCCCAGCCGCCCCCACCAGTTTACATAACCCTAGCCCGATCTCCCTCTCCCTTGATTCCTTCCCAGCGCCGCCAGACCGAGCGCTACCCGATCCATCTCCCTCTCACTCGCGGTCTTCCCTTCTCCCTTCGCCCTCCTCGTGCGCCGCACCTCCTCCCCCGAGCGGCGCCCCATGGAGCCACCTTCTCCACTCCGGTGAGGCCGCCGCCGCGCCATCTCGCCTCCTTCCCGTCTCCAGCAAGGCCGCCGCACCAAGCCATGCCCGACCTCCTCCTACGCCGTCGCCTCACCATGCAGCAGCTTCGCTCGGACCTCTTCTGCGCCTCCACGCCGTCTTCCGCACCCTGACCTCCCCGTCACTGTTGCGGCCGTCCCCGGCCAGCGGTGCCCTTGCCGGAGCCACCTTGCCTTGCCTCCTTCTGCAGGTCCCGACGACACAAGCCCCGACGCGACTGCCCTTGGCTTGCCTGCCTTGCCTCGCGCGACCCGCATGGCCGCCGGCCATGGAGACCACCATGCTGGCCTACAGCTTCGCGCACACCGCCGCTACCCTCCTCTGCTCCGCCTCCGTTGCGTCAAGGAACCCCGGCCATCTCCTGCTCCTCGCCGACCTTCGCTGGGTGCGCCGCTGCTTCCCTGCTTCAGACCAAGACCGACGCCGGCCACTGCTTCTAGCCGCGGCTCGGCCACGCACCAACTACCAGCAGCTCAAGTTGCCTTCATTCATCTCCGGTGACCTCCTGAGGTAGAGCCGTGCAAGACCCCAATGCACCCATGGGCGTCAAGTACCTCTACCGAAGACTCCCACCGAAGACACGTGAATGACTACTACATGAAACGAGCACCACGATGACCCTCGAAGAGTTCGGATTCGTCAAGTTCATCTACGTGTGTGTACGACTACATACCCGGGATTCGTCTAGTACCTCTACAGGAGACCCGAACGTCTACGAACGGTGCACGACGCTCGCAGGCCTCGGATACCGTCAAGTACCTACACCGGCAAGGCTACACAGACGTTCATTCCACTACTACACCGAAACGGCAAGGTCGACTATGTTTTGTTGCCCCGTCCAGAGTCGTGAAGTACCCGAAGACCATATTGGCACCAAGTACATCTACCACCGTCTTCGGAATCGCTAAGAACGTCAAGCACCCCTTCGAGATGATGAGACCGACAAGTTCAAATGACCCCAAGTACCTCTCCGAAAACGAGACGTATACCGCTACCATCGCAAGAATCGAGACCGACAAGTCCGAAGATGCAAGTACCACTATGAACCATGTACGACGACCGTCGCTGAAGACCCGTGTAATGCAAACGTCAAGTTCAACTATCGTCACGTGAACCGCTACTTCCCACGACGACCCTATGAACAACTACTTCCCCTTCGACACGTGTACCCCTACCGCCGAATTCGATCCGTTCCGATAATGCACGCTTCGAAGGTATAACCCCGAGACGACCGTCCGAGAACGAATGCTTGCGATGTTTGAGATGCTCGTGTTTGCCCCGTGCCCAAATTGTCGCTCGTTTCCTTGTCGCCAAATCATGGGACACCCGGAATCCGGGAGCTCCCACCATCTTTTGTACGCATCCGCACACTTCTCCTTTGCATCGGTATCTCAATCGAGTTACCGGAACCGGAACGTTGCAGTGGCACCGTTTTCGTTATCGTTGTCGTGGCACCCCTTTTTCTTTCCACCATGGTGACAAATGCTTCATAATGCTCTTGTGAACTTTTATTAAAAATTGCATAAACTTGTCCATGTCATCCTCATCATGATAACAACAATCAAAATGCTTAAATTGTTGTTTGCATTTAAATTGCTAATGCATATGGGGATTTACCGGATTCGTTATTCGTTATATCCGGCCCCATTTAAATTGTTTAGATGGTATAGTTTTGTTATGGTTCACCTCTTGCCATGTTAACCAACATTTAATATTGTTGAGTACCTAACCGAGAGTGAACTAAATAATTGATGTGGTGTTCCGTCAATATGCAACTCCGTTGCATATTGAGCTCCACTTAATTTGTAGGGTTGCTTGTGCACCTTGCCATGCCATGCTTCATTAAACTGGACATGCATCATACTTGATTGTGCATCATGCCATGATTATGTGGTGGTTTTTTACCATGATTGTTTGCTTCTTTCCGGTGTTGCTTCTTCGCGTTGGTTCCGATAACTTCGCGTTTGTGAGGACCCATTCGTCTATGTCCGTTTGTCGTCTTCATGGACTCGTTCTTCTTCCTTGCGGGATTACAGGCAAGATGACCATACCCTCGAAATCACTTCTATCTTTGCTTGCTAGTTGCTCGCTCTTTTGCTATGCCTATGCTGCGATACCTACCACTTGCTTATCATGCCTCCCATATTATTGAACCAAGCCTCTAACCCACCTTGTCCTAGCAAACCGTTGTTTGGCTATGTTACCGCTTCGCTCAGCCTCTTTTATAGCGTTGTTAGTTGCAGGTGAAGATTGAAGTTTGTTCCTTGTTGGAACATGGAGATGTTGTTCCTTGTTGGAACATGTTTACTTGTTGGGATATCACAATATATCTTATTTAATTAATGCATATATATACTTGGTAAAGGGTGGAAGGCTCGGCCTTATGCCTGGTGTTTTGTTCCACTCTTGCCGCCATAGTTTCCGTCATATCGGTGTTATGTTCCCGGATTTTGCGTTCCTTACTTGGTTGGGCTATTATGGGAACCCCTTGACAGTTCGCCTTGGATAAAACTCCTCCAGCAATGCCCAACATCGGTTTTACCATTTGCCACCTAGCCTCTTTTTCCCTTGGGTTTCGCGGACTTAAGGGTGATGTTTATTTTACCCCCCCCCC